>NC_089782.1:42231321-42233821 GCF_040412425.1 Macrobrachium rosenbergii | reverse complement strand
TTTTACAGGCGTCGCCCTCATAAATGATGCATGAAAATGTTCTGGCAAGGGTGAAATTACATATAAAAATGTACGATACTGTCAAGAACACTCTGCTTTCCCTCTCTCTCTCTCTCTCTCTCTCTCTCTCACACACACACACACACACACACACACATATACATAGATAGATAGATAGATATATATATATATATATATATATATATATATATATATATATATATATATATATATATATATATATATATATAATCTTTTAACTGTCCGTGTTTTACAACAAGCATTTTTCCGTCGAGGAGGGAGTCCACTAGGCCAGAACGGGTGGAGCCTTCCGGTTCTCAGAAAACGATTACAGTTTAATTCCCTATTTTCATGGAGACATTTGTAACGACATTCACTGAGGCGAGCTGCATATTCAATGTAACATGCCAAGTCCTCAATATCACGTAACATGGCATAATATTACTGTCTAAATAAACGTCTTACGGCAGCAGTTAATTCTAAGTTATCAAAACTACATTACCAAAAGATTTCTTATTTTCAGCTTTAATAGACATCGTTCCATTTTCGACGGAGACAGTTTAAGATATTTACATTTGTAACCGATATCAGTACTTGCAACAATACTCTTTTATTAATTAAAAAATATTCATAGTAGCATGAGTCATGAAATGGAGAAACAAATCCACAGTTATGTATGGGTACTCTGAAAAGGGGAATCGAACAGATTCCCGAAAGCTCTCTGTAGAGATTTATTTTTAAATCTCTACTTCTCTAAATCACCCCAAGTTCAGTATCTTGTCTTCTCTGTCTCGTACAGTTGATACATTTGACGCAACCGAAGGACTGTAGACAACGGTCGCTTCCATCACAAAAATCACAAGATACCTTTATCACAGTTAATATAATAGGCCTTCGAATTTCAGGGTAACATTTTAGAATATTGGAGGTATTCCCACTTGCAGCAGGTTACTTCTTTAAATTACCGATTGACTGCAGACAACAGTTGCTTCCGTCAGGAAAATTAAAAATAGTGCTACTAAATGAGGTAGGTCTCGTTCCACTAACTGGAAATACCTTTATAACTTGCAACCTCAATTCCCGTCTCAGTGACTTGAAGTCTGCGGGCACATCACGCCAGCAAATTCTTTTCCTTAACTTTAACTGTGAAAGTTACCGTCTCTAAATTAGGAACAGTCATCTTTCTCCAAGCAACCTTCGACCATTCAGTCATTTAATTGAGATTGTCAAGTCCCAATCAACTCCCAGCGGTGCAATTTTCGTCGCTGCTGTCATCAACTATCTCTTCCCTTCAATTTTCAAAGTCAGCAGCTCAGGAATCCTCCCAGCAATTCCTGTACCTCAGTCAGCCCGATCTAATTCCTCGACACAATTATTGCATTTGCATCTCTCCATATTCATCCGCTTTATCAAAACCGACAGAAGAGGGTCACTTCAATTTCCTGATGTAATCATCATTCATGGACTCTGGAGATTTGAGCAGCTCTTATGGTACCAATGGTCACATTCACATCTTTTTAAGGATCTACGAGTGGGAAAAATCAAAGTTCGCCTTTTACTATCCCCCCCCTTATCAACATTTTTATTCAAAGCTTGCATTGGTTCCCCACGACAGCTGGGTCGACTGGTAGGCGACAGACCTGGTTTCCCACGACTGCTGGGTCGACTGGTAAGCGACAGACCTGGAATCGAATCACGGACCTCGCTGATGCAAGCCCAAACTACCAGGTACCTAACTTCCTGCTAAGGTTGTAAAAAAAAGGCTGAAATGGTTTTCATGGTAACAAGTTCATCATACTTCGTCTTCTCACTGGCGAGGCGTCATAAAAACTGCATTGGGTGATGCAACTTACTTCTCAAGTTTGCTAGGTCCGTGGATTGTTTCTAGCCTACCACCCAACAGTTCACTGTTGTAAATGGGTGCCAGTACCTGCTGGAGTCAATATCAGGGGCCTGGAGCCAGCAACCTCATCCCCTATGGACTTGTTAAGATTCCTGGAGGCTGTACACTCCTCTGACGCCACCTTCAAAGGTGAAATAAAATGTATGGAGAATATGCTATTATTATAGTCAATATTACGGTTATTACATGTCAAGCTGCATGTATATACATACACACGAATATATACATATATACATTATATATACCGGGTATATACAAATATTTTATGTATATATATATATATATATATATATATATATATATATATATATATATATATATATATATATATATATATATATATATATATATATATCAGCTAAAACCCTGGAAAAATAAAAAGACAACCAAGCGCTTTCGTGTTATTTCACCACATTTTCGAGAATGTGTTGAAATAACACAAAAGCGCTTGGCATTCCTTTCTTTTATTTTTCCTGTGGCCTCAGCTGGACATATTGTCACACGCTATTCAGTGACGTATAAACACACATATATATAATACATATATATATATATATATATATATATATATATATA
>NC_089782.1:42208821-42226321 GCF_040412425.1 Macrobrachium rosenbergii | reverse complement strand
ATATATATATATAGATAGATAGATAGATAGATAGATAGATAGATAGATAGTATATATAGATAGATATATATATATATATATATATATATATATATATATATATATATATATATATATATATGAATATAAGAAGGCCCATAAAACACTATATATTGTATATAGTCCAGCTCTTTGTTGGGTGAGTCGGTAGAGCTGCGGACTGTCACTCGATGGGCCGGAGTTCAATTCCCTGGCCGGCTGATGAAGAGTTAGAGGAATTTATTTCTGGAGATAGAAACTCATTTCTCGCTACAATGTGGTTCGGATTCCACAATAAGCTGTAGGTCCCGTTGCTAAGTAACCAATTGGTTCTTAACCGCGTAAAATAAGTCTAATCCTTCGGGCCAGCCCTAGGAGAGCTGTTAATCAGCTCAGTGGTCTGGTAAAACTAAGGTATACTTAACTTGTATATATAGTCTACTAGTCACGTTTTACCTGATATGTATGTAATTTTAATAATCACAATGCCCTGTTAACTTCTCGATGTCTTCGCACTTTGGAAGACGCTTGTCACTACAAAGCCTAGATTCAAGTGAAGAAAGAAATGAAGATATTCTGATGCCCGGGTGAGATTCGAACTCGCATCTGGGGCATCAGAATGAGGTAACGTTAACAAAAGCGTGAAGAAATCGAGAAGTTAAGAAGGTATTGTGGTTATTTTATATATACAGTATATATATATATATATATATATATATATATATATATATATATATATATATATATATATATATATATATATATATATATATATATGACTGTGAAATATTTTCTGTTAAAACAGAATTGCATCTGTAACTTTTCTCATTCACTATCTGCCTGAGGAGAGAGACAGTTTGGTCTCTGAAACATAGCCTTGATTTTCCACATTTTGGCGTTTCTATGGGCTCCCTTATATTTGATATATATATATACAGTATATATATATATACACACATATATGTATGTATGTATATGTACAGCATATATATACATATATGTGTATATAATCAAAACCAATTTTGTGCAGAGGGATCAAATATATAAAAGCAACGGAACGTTAAAATCTAATTTTACAGTTTTAGGCCAACGACTTTGAACAGCCATTTAATTTCCCTTTGTCCGGCAGATAGTAAGGGGATTATCAGAAAAAAAAGGAAAAAGTTCACTATGAAATAAATACGGCTGACGTAGCCATAACTTTTCATAATAACGACAACAATTATTATTGCTAACTGTAGCAGTATTTCGGGATTTATTACAAGCCTCAGTGAAATTTTAGCCAACACCAAAATATTTTACAAGTAATCCATCACATTTATTGACAGAAGTTTTCAGCGAATGGCAAAATTAACATAATATGTGATAACGAATTTTAATTCTCATACTGATTTTTCAAATAGTTTTAACCTCTCATCATTTGAAAGCTCTTGATCACCACTGCTAATTTTTATTTACCATTGGGCCTTATTGTGGCCCATACCACTCGCCCAGAAACTCAAACCCTACCCCTACCCACAATCACCCCTTCCATGCCAATCTTTTCGGTGCCATCTCATCTACCATTCAGGTGGGTGTTCAACATCCATTTCAATCAAAAAAAAAAAAAAAAAAAAAAAATTAGTCCCGTCTTCGCTTCGGTTACCGTCCAAATCGCCCAGTCATTCGGAAAGCGTTACCTCAAAGGACCATAAGAGTACGTCAGTACGTCAGTCGCGCTCTGATAGCTTTAAAAAAAAAATCATCAAAGCCGCGTCACGCGGTGACGTCACAAAGTCTTGTCACAATTGCAATGAGAGATCGGCGCTCGTTTCATCTCGCATGAACGCGAATTAAAAACGTTCATGTTTTGAATTAATGACATGGATTTTTCCCTTCCGTTGTTTGAATCAAAGCCTCGGTTTTCCTTTGAATAGAGATATTAGCATCGGGCTGATTAAATCATGGAAACTCAAAACAATATGCCAATGTTGATGCATTCCGCTAATGAGTTAACAAATGATTAAATCAGAATTAAAGGTTCATGAGTTGTTCTCTTTCACATTATCCAATGATTTTTTTTTTAGTTAAATTGATTTTTCAATGTTAGGCCTCATTAATACCAACACGAGGAGGTTTGGAATTAAGGAAGGCCTAAGCGATAGCATATTCCGTCAAAAAAAAAAAAATATATATATATATATATATATATATATATATATATATATATATATATATATATATATATTGAATCCGAATTCAGAGTATTTCACTGAAATCCATCAATAGCTGCTTTAGATATTCTGTGGGTGGACAGACAAAAAAAGAAATAAAGAGAATACAAAATTAAGCTGATTTATTTCATAGAGCTTACTTCCATGTTAAGTGCAATTTTATGTTCTGAAGTTTTTCGCATTCAGAAACGAACCTTTTTTTTTTTTTAATAAGCCTCCTTTTTCACCACCAGACCGTGGCTGAGTTTCATGGACCGCGGCTAAGATTTTCATGGGCCGTGGCTGAGTTTCATGCAGCATTACACGCTGTACAGAAAACTCGGTTGCGCCGAAGAAACATCGGCGCATTTTTACTTGTTTACAACGTTCTCAGTTTCCGCACTATAGGAAAAAATGGAAAAAGGGTTCGATCAGGGAAAAAAATAAAATTTTTTTCGAGTTCAAAACGGTTCCCACGCAGAAGCCATGAAAGTACTTGTTTTCAGAAAGGAATAACTTTCATTAGAATTTCCACTGGAGAATTTAACATTTACGAAAGGAGAAAACCCTTTAAATGTGACTTCAATACCTACTATCGTTTGTCTAAATATTAATATTGGGCTCAGCATTAATTACATTTCTTAATAAATACCTATTACAGCTTGAGTTAAATTTACCATTAGTACCTAAATAAGATCACGGAAATTAAGCAGCGATGGGCTTGGTCAGCATTTGGATTGGTGACCATCAGTAAATGCAAGGCCCTCACACGGTTCTCCATTTGTCCAGTTAAGCAGGGTCTCTGGTCAATCCCTGGGTGGGTTAAAAAATACCTGAAAGAGTCTGGTGTCAACAAAGTAATGAATATTCCAACCAATGGTGGTTATCAAAGTATATCTTCCAATATAAAACTGATGGCTAGGATTGAGCCACTGCACAAATCTGGTAGCCCGTCAACCTAACGGTCCGAAAAAACCCATGAGGCTCAGTAGGAGAATAGGTACCAGTCGGGCTGGAGAGTTAAACAGTGGGCCTAGGGGCACACTGGCCACGTGTCATAGGCATTGGGACCTGTCCCCCCACTGGCTGTTGGCCTAAGAAACAGGGGATCAGCGCCTGCCTTATGAGACTACAGAGGCCCAGGGGACTTTAACTTAACATCGAAATATATTAATAATGAAAACTATTATTATATTGATGATGATGATCAATGAAATAGCTAACCTTCAAAGGTCTTATTAACTAACTGAACTTCCATACGTGAAACGTGAAGAGGTAAAAATCAAAAACATATAATGGAGAATAAGTGTAAATTAAAGTAAGGACTGTTGCATAATTAACAGGAAACCAAAAGCGCTGAGATGAAGACAGCAGATTACAAGCTTTAATAATAATAATAATAATAATAATAATAATAATAATAATAATAATAATAATACTAAGCAAAATCAATACAACATAACTGGAAATAATAATAATAAAAATCAATAATAATAATAATAAACGAACTAACTGCAAAATACAACCATCCATCGGATTTCTTCACACTTCCGAAATGTTTGAGGCGACGCCAAGCATTATGTAACGCGTCGGAAATCCCCGACTTCAATCCCAGATCAAACTAATGTACGTGTCAAACCCCCGTCGGGGGTTAGAGCCGCAACTCTCGCCTCCTTCGGGAGGCTTTTAGGGCTTCTCCCTCTCCTGCAGGAGACTCAGAGTTGGCGTTTCTTTCCATGCGGTTTTTTGCGGAGAGAAATGTTTCGTTGTCGTCTGAATAATAGGTCGTTGTTGATTAATAATAATAATAATAATAATAATAATAATAATAATAATAATAATAATAATAATAATAATAATAATATGCCTGGAACCAACCTCTCAAAGGCGCCCAATTGAATGAATAATAATAATAATAATAATAATAATAATAATAATAATAATAATAATAATAATAATAATAATAATAACAAGTGTGCCTGGAATTAACCTCTCTAAGGCGCTTAATTGAAAAATAATAATAATAATAATAATAATAATAATAATAATAATAATAATAATAATAATATGCCTAACCAATAATAACTGCCTAATTGAATGAATGAAATTAATAATAATCTTATAATAATAATTAATAAAATAATAATAATAATAATAATAATAATAATAATAACAACAACTCGACGAATATTCATATTCCAGTTGATAATAAGAGAAACAAAACCTCATTGAGTGAAATTCGTTTCTATTTTCTCCTTGTAACATACACATCTTTACTGATGAACGATTTACACAACACTGTTCTTATTTTCCAATAGCCATCGTAAAGTAAAAGCAGTATTTTGTAAATTGCTCATCTGTAAAAAGGTCTACATAACAAGAATATACAAATAAATTTCACTTAATTGGATTTTTACTCCTATTAATAATAGTCGAGATTCTCTTATAAATATTAATTATGATACGGGACTGACTCTGATTTAGAATAATAATCCATAATAATAGAATCCGCGTGGATCTTTCTTGCCTCTCCGCCCCAGGTGGGGGCGGGGTAGGTAGGGGATCGAGAGAGGAAGACATGACACATCCACCCTCCTCCTGCAAACCTGTTTGTACGTCCCGGGTGGGGGCGGGGTAGGTAGGAAATCGGGAGGGTAGGAAGACATGACACATCCACCCTCCTCCTGCTAACCTGTTTGTCCGCCCCGGGTGGGGTAGGAAGGGAATTGGGAGGGTAGGAAGACATGACACATCCACTCTCCTCCTGCAAACCTGTTTGTCCGCCCCAGGTGGGGGCGGGGTAGGTACGGGACCGGGAGGGTAGGGGAGATATAACGGGCAGTGCCAGGTTCCAGCGCAGCTTAGTGCGCCCCATCAAACTCGTATATAATAATAATAATAAAAAGGCCATATATATCACACCTACAAGGCTTCCAACGACCAGAATACCCATAACGCGGCTGGGAGCAGGTCATACAAGAACATAAACTTGAACGAATTTTAATTTGTCCCCACTCTTTACACGAGAACGGATGAAATTTTAATTCACAGCGAACGCACCTCAAAAATATTTCTTCATCCTTTCGTTTACTTCGCATTCCCTAATATTTTATTTGTAATTTTTGGGGGCGTCAAACGAGGATTATTATTATCAATTATCATTCAACAGTCTCGAAAGAGCCACTGGTATGACGAAAGGTTTAGACAGAGACGAAGAATATGAAACGTAATCGATTGGGAGCGAAAGCAGAAGGAAGGAACGCTGACAAGTGGAAATAGGCAGCGCGCTGGCGACTCTCGCTCGACACGGCAGTGAGCTGAAATTTTACTGCCCCCGACAATTTCGAGGAATAGTGCTTATGTAGCGGTGGTTTAGTTACAAACAAGGTTGAATATAACACGATTCTCTTTCTGTCTGGGAGTGTCTCCCTGTCTCATGTTGTGTGTGCGCGCGTGTATTGTGTATGTGTGTATGTGTGTGTATATATATATATATATATATATATATATATATATATATATATATATATATATATATATATATATATATAATAATAATAATAATAAGGCAAAGAAGGAAAGAGAAACGATGGAGTACTGCAAGGCCTTTCGACTTATAGTCCTTTACTTAGCAAGGACTATAAGTCGAAAGGCCTTGCAGTATTCCATTGTTTCTCTTTCCTTCGTAACACTGCCTTTGTTTATATATTCATCACGTTCACATTTTCGTGATTCAGTTATGCATATATGTATATATATATATATATTTGCACACACAACATATATATATATATATATATTTACAGTCAACACAATCAGTCATTACGTAATGACTGAAATTTCAGTCATCACGTAATGCACTTAGGGATATTTGATCCCCAGGAGCTAGTACTAAACACACGAAATATTTGACCCCCAGGGACTAGTACTAAACCCGGCGAAACAGTATAGGTGACTCACTGTTTCGCCGTATATATAGCTCCTAGGGGATATATATTACGCGTGATGACTGAAATTTCAGTCATACGCGTAATGACTGATTACGCATGTTGACTGTAATATATATATATATATATTTGGTTATGATGAAATTTGATATTTGATTTTTATATATTAAAGGCCACTGTGAAGAGATGAAAAGCGGTTGTATACCTGAAGATAGCTTAGCAATAAAAAGCCAACACCGGTCGGGATTTACTACCGTTTTTCATTTCTTCCCAGTGGCTTTTAATATATAAAAGTTATGAACCTGCTATTTAGTCACCCGTGATGGTTAACAGCCAATTTGGGAAAGGTTACTGGACCAGCAGGCCGCTCCGAAGAGTCAAATTTGACACATTTTTCTGAACCTACCCTTTTTAAGGGTAAACACATATATGTATATATATAAACATATATATAATATATATATATATATATATATATATATATATATATATATATATATATACTGTATATATGCAAACGCACATGGAACCAACCAATTAATTTTCCTCGCTAATTAACCGCTCAATTTCCGCGATAATTCGTAATTAGTTTCCTAATTGCATCAATTATCGCTATCGCAAACTGCACCTGCGTATAATAACCATTCATTCGATTATTAAATGCGTTTTCGACTCGTTCAGAGAAAAGATGGACAAAACTTTCCTCCGAGAAAGGACAATATTTTCCTTCAGAGAAAAGATGGACAAGACTCTCCTTCAGAGCAAAGAATGAAAAGACTTTCCTTCCGAGAAAAGAAGGACAAGACTTTCCTTCCAGAGAAGGGAAGGACAAGACTTTCCTTCAGAGAAGGGAAGGACAAGACTTTCCTTCTGAGAAAAGAAGGACAAGACTTTCCTTTAGTCTGTTAACAATATCTACAGAAGAATCTGAAATATTAAAAAGCCTGTACTGTAGATGCTACTGTTGGAAGGATGCATATGTGAGCATCCACAATCGAGCGTCAAAGCCAAAATTATTGTTTAAAGGTACATTTTGCATGCAGTAGCAATATGCTATAGTTTACAGATTGGTAACATTATTCACATATGATGATAACAAGTTCATATATGTATATGTATATATATATATATATATATATATATATATATATATATATATATATATATATATATATATATATATATAATGGTAGCAGTTCATATATAATGATAAGATGTTCACATATAAAGGTAACAGTTCATATGTAATGGTAACATGTTCCTATATTATGGTAAAATAGTTCACATGTACTGATTTTGTTTACATACAATGGTAATATAGATTACATATAATGATAACACGATTTTGAGTTTACAGACAATGGTAAAAGACATTCCGCAAGGTCTTCTAGGGGGTACTTTTTATGGCTAACTAAAATTTCACGGAAGTCTACTGAGAGAGAGAGAGAGAGAGAGAGAGAGAGAGAGAGAGAGAGAGAGAGAGAGAGAGAGAGAGAGAGAGATACTATGATGTAGAGGGGTTTTATGAGGAAAAAGATTGATGGTGGAAATGTAAGTAAGTGTACTGAGAGAGAGAGAGAGAGAGAGAGAGAGAGAGAGAGAGAGAGAGAGAGAGAGAGAGATACTATGATGTAGAGGGGTTTTATGGGGAAAAAGATTGATGGCGGAAATGTAAGTCTACCGAGAGAGAGAGAGAGAGAGAGAGAGAGAGAGAGAGAGAGAGAGAGAGAGAGAGAGAGAGAGAGAGAGAGAATTTTATGATGTTACAGGGATTCTAAGGGGAAAAAGAAGATTGATGACAAAATTGTATGTAAGTCTAGAGAGAGAGAGAGAGAGAGAGAGAGAGAGAGAAATATGGTTATGGCGCCCGAGATGAATCACCTATAAATCCTAAACAATTAGAACCGGATACCCATACCCACAACAGACCCCGTTTTAAGTCTCACGAGTCCTCATTTAAAACGATTCTTCATGCTATGTCAGATTATGCCGGGGTCCGACCAAAAGGACAGGCAATTCATTTCCTGAAATGCAACTTTAAAGCCGCGGCTCCCCCGCTCGCCAACCCCCCCTGCCGCCACTGCCATAGGTTTTCTGACATATGCTCCTGGTGATTTATCAACAGATTGATCTGTCTGGCTGATTTATCGATATGTTTATTTATTCTTTGCTTGTTTCTTTACTGATTTTTTTCCGAATCTACTAGTTCCTCGTTGGACGAGTCGGTAGAGTTCTCGGCTAGCACTCTGCTAGGCCCGAGTTCGAGTCTCCGGCGGGACAATGAATTAGAGGAATTTATTTCTGGTGACAAACTCATTTCTCGCTATAATTGGTTCGGATTCCACAATAAGCTGTAGGTCCCGTTGCTAGGTAACCAATTGGTTCTTAGCCACGTAAAATAAGTCTAATCCTTCGGGCCAGCCCTAGGAGAGCTTTAATCAGCTCAGTGGTCTGGTTAAACTAAAGTAATAATAATAATTCCGAATCTACTTTCCATGGAAGCTTGATTTCCAAATTAATGTCATCCTTGTTCTGTTATTTTTTAATGATGTAGATTTTAATCATGATGATTTGATTATAACAAGTTAGTGAAGTGTTATGATTCCTCCTAATACTTTAGTAAAACACACACACATTTCTCTCTCTCTCTCTCTCTCTCTCTAACAAGGCAAAACTCTACGGCATCAAAACAACCATTTTAAAGTGAAGAGGCGTGCAGATAAGAGCACCGGTCCTTCCACGTGGCATATAATCAATAATGAAGCAAAGGGGAGGTTTCAGGGCCCCACCGCCACCTACGTTACTGGCACGAATCTGCCACAATACTGCCTCTGGCTTTGAAGAGGACAGATACTGAAATTTTGCCAGCTATGACCACATAAAGGCCAGCCCTATGAGAGCTGATAGTCAGCTCAGTGGTCTGGTTAAACTATTTTAATAATAATAAAAAAATAATGACCACATAAAAAAAAGGAAAAATGCACCGAAGTTTCTTCGGAGCAATAGAGTTTTCTGTATAGCGTATAATGCTGTGTGAAACTCTCAGCCATGGCTCATGAAACTCTTGGTCGAGGCCCATGAAACTTTCACCCACCACCCGATGGTGGCCTGTGTTGTTTGCACCTATAGCGGTGCCAGACGCACTGGCATGGCTAACTTTAACCTTGCATAAAATCAAAACTACTGAGGCTAGAGGGCTGCAATTTGGTATGTTTGATGATTGGAGCGTGGATGACCAACATAAAAATTTGCAGCCCTCTAGCCTCAGTAGTTTTTTATGATCTGAGGGCGACCAGAAAAAGTGCGGACGGACAGACAAATAGACATCTCAATAGTTTTCTTGTACAGAAAACTGAAAAAAGACATTAAGGAACTGACCAGAAAGTATGCTTATTTGGGCGAGATATATGTAGAATTTCGCTACTGGTTTTGTTTCTTTAGGAGTTACACACTGAAATCAGACAAATCTTGCAATTGTGAGGGTCACAGATGCACAAAACGCACACGATAAGTTATACGTTCTGAAGGTGAGACTTCTACGAATTTCAGTAACAGATCATGAGACATTTTCTTTGTGAAACAAAAACCCATCAATGATATCGTGATTAGGCTACTTTACGTGCTATATTATTATTATTATTATTATTAAAGTAGTTTAACCAGACCACTGAGTTGACTTTCAGCTCTCATAGGGCTGGCCCGAAGGATTAGATTAAAATACCAGGTCTAGGCCTGAGGCCAAGCACTAGGACCCCATAGGAGTTCCTCGCTGGGTGAGCGGGTTCCGTTCTCAGCTACCACTCTGTTGGTCGCGAGTTCGAATCTCCGACCGGCCAGTGAAGAACAAGAGGAATTTGTTTCTGGTGATAGAAATTCATTTCTCCCTATATTGTCGCTAGGATTCCACAATAAGCTGTAAGTCCCGTTGCTAGGTAACCAATAGGTTCTTAGCCACGTAAAAATAAATCTAATCCTTTGGGCCAGCCCTAGGAGTGCTGTTAATCAGCTCAGTGGTCTGGTTAAACTAAGATATACTTAACTTCAGGACCCAATAGGTCATTCAGCACGATGATGAACGAATTAAAATGAAATTAAAAACTGCACACAGGCACATGCTCTCAAACTGGAACACATGCATACAATAAATAAAATACAATCACTCCATCGAGCCTTAATGTTCACGGTGTGAGCGCAACAGTTGGTTAATAATGTGAATCTTCCAAATCAACGACCATTACACAGCAGCCTTTGGCGCTCACGCCAATCGAAAATCTATGGTGACCGGCAGTTTCCAAAACTATCCAATCACCCTTTCAGTGGAACCACCTCTTTCACAATTATATTTATGAAAAATGATTGTTTTGAAACAATTCAAGTCGGTAAAATGGTCCATTGCACTGATGACTTGTACTGTTTCAAAATACAGTATTTTTTTTCATAAATATGGAAGTATGAGAGTAACGTGGTCTGCGCAATAGCTACTTCCGCATTAGAAGTGTTAGAGTAACGTGGTCTGCGCAATAGTTACTTCCGCATTAGAAGTGTTAGAGTAACGTGGTCTGCGCAATAGGTATTTGTGCATTAGAAGTATTAGAGTAACGTGGTCTGTGCAATGATTACATGCGCATTAGAAGTATTAGAGTAACATGGTCTGCGCAATAGCTATTTGAGCATTAGGTGTATTAGAGCAACGTGGTCTGCGCAATATTTACTTGTGCATTAGAAGTATTAGAGTAATGCAGTCTGAGCAATAGCTACTTGCGCATTAAAGTGCATTAAAGTATTAGAGCAACGTGGTCTGTGCAATATTTACTTGTGCATTAGAAGTATTAGAGTAATGCAGTCTGAGCAATAGCTACTTGCGCATTAAAGTGCATTAAAAGTATTAGAGTAACGTAGTCTGCGCAATTGCTACTTGCGCATTAGAAGTATTAGTAACGTGGTCTGCACAATAGCCATTTGCGCATTAGAAGTATTAGAGTAACGTGGTCTGCGCAATAATTACATGCGCATTAGAAGTATTAGAGTAACGTGGTCTGCGCAATAGCTATTTGAGTATTAGAAGTATTAGAGTAACGTGGTCTGTGCAATAGCTATTTGAGTATTAGAAGTATTAGAGTAACGTGGTCTGCGCAATAGCTATTTGAGCATTAGAAGTATTAGAGTAACGTTGTCTGTGCAAAAGCTATTTGCACATTAGAAGTATTAGAGTAACGTGGTCTGCGCAATAGCTACTTGCCCATTAGAAGTATTAGAGTAACGTGGTCTGCACAACAGCTATTTGAGCATTAGAAGTATTAGAGTAACGTGGTCTGCGCAAAAACTATTTAAGCACTAGAAGTATTAGAGTAACGTGGTCTGCGCAAAAGCTATTTGCGCATCAGAAGCATTAGAGTAACGTGGTCTGCTCAATAGCTAATTGCGCATTAGAAGTATTAGAGTAATGCGGTCCATGCAATAGCTATTTGCGCATTAGAAGTATTAGATTAACGCGGTCCGCGCGATAGCTATTTGAGCATTAGAAGTATTAGAGTAACGCGGTCTGCGCAACAGCTACTTACGCATTAGAAATATTAGAGTAACGCGGTCTGCGCAATACCTATTTGAGCATTAGAAATATTAGAGTAACGTGTTCTGCGCAATAGCTACTTGTGCATTAGAAGTTTTAGAATAACGCAGTCTGCGCAACAGCTGCTTGCGCATTAGAAGTATTAGAGTAACGCGGTCTGCGCAATACCTATTTGAGCATTAGAAGTATCAGAGTAACGTGTTCTGCGCAATAGCTATTCGCGCATTAGAAGTATTAGAGTAACGTGGTCTACACAACAGCTATTTGAGCATTAGAAGTATTAGAGTAACGTGGTCTGCGCAATAGCTACTTGCGCATTAAAAGTATTAGAGTAACGTGAAGTTAAATACCCTTTTGACTAAGGCTGTATGATGACGAGTATGATAACATTTTGAGAGGTGCTAATAAGCAGGGTACAGAATTCATTACTAGAGATCAAGACAGAAAAGGAAACCCAAAACAAGCCATGACCCGTCAAAGGAACGTTAATGGACTTCACTTAATGAGGATCAGACACACCTTGTGAGAAGAGGCACTTTACGGGATTTAGGAAATAAGGAAGGAGGTAGAGAATTCCACAATCTGGAAATGAATGTAGAACTCTCTGCCTGTTCGTTAATGCCAGTTATTACTGTCATCCTGATGGTCTGTCAGTGAGTGCGAATTCGATTTTACTGTTGCATTCCTACAATGTATGTACTCGGATTATCATTCAAGCTGCTGGCTTTCCGGCCTCACGGGGACCCATTGCCTCCCATACAAGGCACCGCAGGTCTGTTGAAAGTTTCTGGGGATCGCGTTTTGCGATGAACTTACGCACCGTGCCCAATTTGAACCCTGAACATACATAGTTAACTGGAGATCTTTTGAAGAACTGGACTGTGGAACAACCTCCCAGAGGATGTGCGAATAGAACCTCAAAAGTTCAAGCGAAGATGCAATGCATTACTGCCTTGAGGCAAGTCAACTTGCAATTTAATGATTTATACAAATTTTTATCTAGTTATTTATCTTTTCCTCCTCTCTAATAACTGACCTCTTCTTTCTGTATTTCCTACTATTTTCTGTAACTTCTTCCAGAGGAACAAAATATTCTTTGGAAGACTGAATTTCAAGTCTGTGGCCCCTGTTTCTTACGAATAAGTGTTTATCTTCTGAATAATAATATAAAAAATAACTGCAGTTTTTCACAAGTTTGTTCCATTCAGCACTTTTTAACGATTTCGCTGAGAATGACCAGTTCTGCAACACAACAGAATCGTCACGAGGGAACGAGAGTTCCACGGTGCAGAAACTAACAATACAGTTTCTCCCAACCAGCCAGGGGCCCACACACCCCAACTGGTTAATCATTGGTTGTATCAATTTCTCTGATAAAAAAAAACTCAGCTAAGAAATAGTTAGTACATCCGTTTTTAACTAAATTGTCTAAAACCCATTTGCATGCAGATTAAGGAGTCTAGGACTCTCAGATTGAAAAGCAGAGAATCGCCTCGAGACCAAGGAGACGACATGGGAAAGAATTTATATATATATATATATATATATATATATATATATATATATATATATATATATATATATATAGGCATACTATAGCTAAAGTAATGATAAGTTTAATGCCTCTGTAATGGTTGTATCAATTTCTCTGATAAAAAAACTCAGCTAAGAAATAGTTAGTACATCCGTTTTTAACTAAATTGTCTAAAACCCATTTGCATGCAGATTAAGGAGTCTAGGACTCTCAGATTGAAAAAGCAGAGAATCGCCTCGAGACCAAGGAGACGACATGGGGAAAGAATTATATATCTATATATATATATATATATATATATATATATATATATATATATATATATATATATATATATATATATATATATATATATATATATATATATATATATATATATATAGGCATACTCGTAGCTAAAGTAATGATAAGTTTAATGCCTCTGTGTTCAGAAAGAAAACTTTTACTGGTCTGGGGTCCAATTTTTATAGCTTTTGTTTTATCAATTTTAAACGTAACTCTATTTACACCTTAATACATCGTGCTTTATCTCTAACATCGGATTGGGTCCTCTTTCACCAAGAAGTCGTCTTCTTACAGCAACACTTCACCAACAGTCATTTCCCTACTCATGTTTTTTCCAGGATTCTCAAAAGCTTCTAAATAAAAAATTCTCCAACAAGCCAAAGTGTTGTAATGTGCCTAAATTCCCATTATATGCAACTTTTCCTTTCTTATATGAAGACAACTTTCGGAGGGATTTCATGAAAATCGTCCAAAAATATATTGGTGCCATCGATCTTAAACTAATTCCTAAGAACCCAAAAAGTATCAGCTCTCTTCTCAGATTTAAAGATCAGCTACCGCCTTTGATGTCGTCTGGTGTGTCTATGAGTACAATTGTCCTAAATGTAATTTAAGAAAATATATTGGACCCACCAGGCGACTTCTCAAGGTGAGGTCGATTCCCACTTGGGGATAAGTTATAGAGCCGGGTGCCGATTAACTAATCCAGACTCCTCTAATATACGCAGCCATACCATTAAATGCAAAACAGATATCAGCTATGAAGGTTTTAAGATTATTGGTTATACAAGCAATCCTCATGAACTGCTTATTCTCGAAACACTGAATATTAAACAACAAGTTCCCTCACTGAACTGTCAAACAACCGCTGTACCCTTGTATTTGTCTTAACTCTCTGCCCTTTTCTGGAAAAAAAAAATTTGTGTGTGTTTTCTACTTAGTGTGTCCTTGGCCTCTGGAATGGTAGGTTACCCTCCAGTGCTTTTTAAGTGCGTCTGTATTTAAGTATGTTGTCTGGTTTTTACTATTTTGTTTCGAAGTGCGTCTGTGTTTGAATGTTTTACCTGTTCTTGATAATTTTATCTTTTTGTGTTCTGTTTTTATCAATTTTCTTAGCTTGCTTTCTACGTTTTTAAAGTAAAGTCTTGTATATAACTCTTTTAATTAATTTATATTAGTATATTGTACAATATTGTCGTAGATCTCCCTGATGATGTGATTAAGAATCAAGAAACGTCGGAATAAATGGTGAATGTGTCATCTGCTTTGTATTCCTGCCCTTGATCTAGATGTGAATATATGTGTATATATATATACTGTATATATATATATATTATATATATAATTATATATATATATATATATATATATATATAATATATATATATATATATATATATATATATATATATATATATATATATATATATATATATATATATATATATATTTATATACACACACACAACACACATATATATATATATATATATATATATATAAATATATATAATCATTATATATATAATTTTATAAACCATACACACATAATGCGCGCGTTTAAAACTCTTAATCATTCTCTGAAAATTTTGCAACCTTACGGCTATCTATGCAACATTTATACCTTGATCACTATGCAACCAGCGGCACAGATCTAACCATACCTGCAGCAACCTTCCTTTCAGGAATTCTGTCTAGACATTCACTTGGAAACACAGAATAACAATATCTCTCTCTCTCTTCCCCACAGGTCCCCGGATCTTCGGCAACAAGCTGCGCCTGAAATCCCTTGAGCCAGGGAAGTTTAGGATTCAGAAAAAGCTCGTCCAGTTCCACAATTTTTTCCGGTCAAAGGTCAAGCCAGAAGCTTCCAATATGCTGGCTATGGTAAAGGGTGTTTCTGATATTCAGTATTGATGAGACTCTGGAGTCTGGTTCTTGTGTGGTATCATAGAAAAACATTTATTTATGAGTTTTCTATTTTTTTTATATAGCGCGCAAGAGTTAATATCTTGTATCTGGGACGGTTTTTGCTCATAGATATATTGAACTTATTTGCTTGTCTTTCCTAGTCAGTTATTTTTCATTTCTTGTTTTTTCTTTATTCACAACCAAGCTAGGGTATTTTCTACGATCGTCTATGATTGCGTATTTCGAATGTGGGAATAATATAGAAATTATAAAGGATAGTTGCTCAACTGCATTTAATCGGCGAATACCATAAGTCAGCTTTAACGAAAACTTGGACTTCAAAGAATGAGTGGTTTGACTGTCTGTCTATTTATATATTATACATACATGCATGCATACCACACACACACACACACATATATATATATTACTTATATACATATATATATATATGTATATATATAAATATATATAATTTTATATATATATAATATATAATTATATATATAAATAATATATAATATATATATATAATTATATATATATATATATATATATATATATATATATATATATATATATATATATATATATATATATGAATAACCTGACTCTTAAGCGATTGGTAAAATTCCTCGAGATAATGACAGAAAGATTATAAACACCGCAAAAATCTATTTACGCAGAGGCAAGAGATCCCGCATTTCTTAAACTGACTGCAGTCCAGAAGGTCCGCCATTGTTAGATGAAGCAAGCAATACAGTCCAGTATTTGAAGGAAGTGGCAGATGAGGCGGTCTTCCATTTCTCTGGTCCACACTAAAATTCATAAATGTTTAAGAAATAAGGTTTCAAAAAATTGAGTCCAGCCTCTGTCATCTGATTTCCAATCAGTCTGGAGGACGGAAGTGGTTGTAGAGAATGGAAAATGGAATGAAAAAGAGTTTAGGCCAAAGGCCAAGCACTGGGACCTATGAGGCCATTCAGCGCTAGAAAGGAAATTGAGAGTAGGTAGGTTTGAAAGGTGTAACGGGAGGAAAACCTCGCAGTTGCACTATGAAATAACTGTTAGAAGAGGGTGGATAGCAAGACGGAAGAAAGATCATATGAATGGAGGTACAGTAAAAGGAATGACAGGGGTTGCAGCTAGGGGCCGAGGGAACGCTGCAAAGAACTTTTAGTAATGCCTACAGTGCACCCCGTGAGGTGCACTGACGGCACTACCCCGTTACAGGAGTGGTGTAAAGAGGCTATGGACTGGGCCTATGTTTTTATCCCACAAATTTAAACAGTGGGGCACATTCCTTTATCCATTTTAAATTTTTTGTCATTTACACACAAGGGACCTTTTCTTTCTGTTCACGAATATTAAGCCACAAATATCCTTTACTACCGAATACACTCTACCTTGGGAGTAACTTTACGATTATAATTCGTTTTGGGTATCAGCTATCAAATTCGATATTAAACTACATTTATGGTTTAATCTTTGTGAATATAAAAAAAACACGCATGTGTAAGTAGCTATATTTTTGTCGACAGTTAAAATATCAGCTCTTGTTTTGAGTGCAATAGTATTTTTTAGTACTATATAGAAATCCTGAGACATTCATCACCCTATTTATCTATCGTGTATCCAGCAAGTTACCTGCATTTTGGAAACGTGCATTCAACTATCGCTCCGTTTATCTATTATATTTATCTATGATTTTTTCAACCAGCCTTTTATTTCAGTTTACAATCATTTCGCATGCAAGCTTGAATGGTCTCCTCGGCCCCTATACACTGTGCGTCCATCCATTGTGTTCCTGAACCACTCACTCGTTGAGCATCCCATTTTCTTTAATAAATAAACAGTCATTCTACAACAATACCAAAACAATGAGGCAGGAAGCGTGCACGAAATACCTGTATACAATATACAATACCATTTCTCACCTTGACTCCTCCGGAACATATTTCATGTGAGGGTGCTTTGTGATACGGGTATTTGGGCGGCAAGAGGGAATATTATAATTGATTCGGCTCTCGCGTATCATATTTAT
>NC_089782.1:42176321-42203821 GCF_040412425.1 Macrobrachium rosenbergii | reverse complement strand
ATAATGTCCATTTATATATATATATATATATATATATATATATATATATATATATATATATATATATATATGTGTGTGTGTATATGTATGTATATATATATATATATGTGTGTATTATATATATATATATATATATATATATATATATATATATATATATATATATAGGATATCAGTATTAACATGGCTAAAAGGGCCTGTTTATACACTGCTGAGAAATGACACCACTGAAACCTATAATTTTCAGTAAGGGTAAATTGTGTATAATTTGCCACAGAAACGATGGAGATCTATTGAAGCATAAACTGACTAGACACACTGACGCAAAATACGAGGAATTAAACTGAAATATTAGTATCGACAAAACCCTTAAACATTTCTCGGAAGTAATTAGGACGGAGTTAATGACTATTTCGACCTGTGAACGCTCATTTGAAATAATGATCGTGATTTGAAAACCATTTTTTTAAAACCTATTCACTTATGTAAAATAAGGTCACTTACCTTTGTCCTCCAGGGCACGAGGAAAAATATAACAGGCTGCAAATCTTCAGGTACTTGGAGGTCACCCTTGTACTAAGTGTACAAGGTCTAGGTTGCCGCCGAAGACTGGTTCCACCTGAAGGTGGACTTGATAAACAGCCCATGACAACTATTGATCTAATCAAATCTTGCCTAAGAACTCACGACAAAGGCCTCTGTATGATGGTCGTTGGTTTGGAGAGACAATAAGAACCATCTGATCTTGGTCAGCCAACCAAGTTGTGCGAACACAATGAGCAGATATTCTCACCTGGGAGAAAGCAAATTGTGTAAAATTTAGGTATATAGCTTAACTATCAGTAAAAATTATGATATTTAGATGCTTATCCTCTGAAATAATTCTGACATTTTCTGACCCACGATCGGTAATTTGTTGACCCGTGACCTAAAAAAAAAAATCTATCAGAAATAATACATTATACAGAAAAACTATAATTATTACCTGCAATTTTATTCATGACACATAAGAGCACTGATCAGAGATGACTGTTCAATATCTCTTGTTTGAGACCTATAATTTTTAACCCAAGACCCACAAATAAACATCGTAAATAACACTTAAGAGATAATTCTCCACTTCAGAAACATACAAAAATATTACCCTGTGATACTGCTAATCCAAATAGCGTTTTATCTATGACCTATAAAAACCTTTCAGAAGTATTAACAACAATTTTGCAACCTTTTTGACACATGACCTGTCACCTGACTTGTTTTATTTTCCCCCCCGAACATGACTCCGGCATTTGCATTATGAAAAAGGATCGAAATATTTCATGAAGGCCTACGCAGTATCACACATAAGTGATTTAGGCGTTAGGGTTATCTACGGGTCATTGACCTATATATGAACTACACTGGAACAAGAATACTTCAGTATTTTATCTCGCACCTTTGAACTGTGCGCTTTTGTATTTTTCTTTTATGGATTTTTTTTACTTCTTTCAACAAAGTTACGTATTTTTCTGTCTATTCAACTCATTTCCAATTTCTGTCAATATTCAGTTACATGTTAAAGAGAGAGAGAGAGAGAGAGAGAGAGAGAGAGAGAGAGAGAGAGAGAGAGAGAGACCTTGATCACTGCCCTGTTTTTTAGTTTTTAGTTTTCATTTTGCTTGTTAAAGGACCTGTGAGATAAGGAACGCTGTTCAAAAGTGTATGAATGCAACAAAGCTTAAAGAAATCTGCTTCAGACCTCACAATCTGTATCAACTTATTGGCAAAATCAAGAAGAGTTATTACTAATCAAACGCGAAAGCACATGAGCAAAAGCAAAACAAATGACAATACTATATATAAAATCAAGAACTACGAACAGTGCAAAGCTTAAGTAATCACGGGCGCAGAACATAAGCAAAACACAAACTTTCAACAATGGCTTTCGTAACAGTGCAACACAACAATCTTATATTTTGGAAACAGTCAGGAACGTAGAGACATAATGAAAAAACTCTCCTAGGAGTATAATTAAATTTCCAAGCCAAAACACGTTATCATAATTAAGTAACATATTTAAGACTGTTATCATTAAACCTGTGGTCATTAACATAATTAGCGCTATTCACATCAAAGCAATATGTTTAAAGAATTACTATAAGGTTTTCATCAACCCAATTAACTGGCCTCTTCAGATTATTATACACACTTCTAAAAGACGAATTATTATCCCTTATCATTATCGTTATTATAAGTATCATTTGTATGTTCACTTCACTTAAGCTATGCACTGAAGGTTTATTGGCAATTTCCCAAATGAAGAGCCATTATAGATATTAGAAAAATATTCTAGGTTAGTTATTTCCTATGCGCATTTGCCTCCCCTAGATGTCAGGGCACGTTACTGTCAATATTCAGTAAATAAAGTTTCAATAACGTCTCAGTAGTTTGGTCAGAGTCCAAAGGTCCACATAAAGTTTCTTATTCACTAGAACGTTTTAAAATCGCTTACGGGTCATCATTCAGCAAAGGCCAGTGGTGGTAGATGGCCCGGTTAATCTACTGCAAGTCTCAGAGAAATGTAAATGTGGTCTTACGACCCGTAGAGTTTATGAGGGCTGTCGCATCTCGTGCTTCGATTTGTGATAGTGTTACTCATGTTGAGAGAGAGAGAGAGAGAGAGAGAGAGAGAGAGAGAGCTTCTTGTGATGTTGAGGGTTTTTATGGGGGGAAAAGACTGATGACGAAAATCTATGTCAGTCTACTGAGAGAGAGAGAGAGAGAGAGAGAGAGAGAGAGAGAGAGAGAGAGAGAGAGAGAGAGAGAGATGTTGAGGGTTTTTATGGGGAAAAGATTGGTGACGAAAATCTGTCAGTTTACTGAGAGAGAGAGAGAGAGAGAGAGAGAGATGTTGAGGGTTTTTATGGGGAAAAAGACTGATGATGAAAATCCATGTCAGTCTACTAAGAGAGAGAGAGAGAGAGAGAGAGAGAGAGAGAGAGAGAGATGTTGAGGGTTTGTATGGGGAAAAAGACTGATGACAAAAATCCATGTCACTCCACTGAGAGAGGGCATTATTTGTAAACCAACCCAGCTCCCGAGATCTTATAAAGACCCTCAAAATTAACCATGGCTTCCACAGACCTTCCATGTTGCCAATACTCTTTATGTAATACGGCAAAAAAAAAAAATGGTCTATCTTAATGTCATTCTCACTCAAATGAATTCAACCAGGATTCACCAGCGTCGCGAATGGTCTACAAAAACCGTCCTGATAAGGAAGGTCAAACGTCAAAGGACAGTGTGAGATAATTCAAGAAAATTGTATTTCTGACTGCGCGTGGGACTGTGAGTGAGTGGGAAAACCTATTTTCGGAGGGTTGTGGTGTAAAGACAGATGGAAAAGAAGAACGCAAGGTTGTGAATAGTTGAGAGAGAGAGAGAGAGAGAGAGAGAGAGAGAGAGAGAGAGAGAGAGAGAGAGAGATGTAAACAAATGAAGTACAAAATCAGTGCAAATGGGTAGCATGTAATTCCGTGGAGCAAAATGACACAGTTATTTAGGCACTGTAGTCTAAAGAGCATGCTGTTGCCACTACAACTTCTGCTGCTGCTACAATTATTGTTGTTTTCATGCCTACGTCACTTAACCTCTAATAGTCTGGGAATGTTTGTTTGCTTTTGGTTTCTCGTTTTTATTATTCATTCCTTCCTCTCCTACTAAGACTTTCTTCGGTATTCACATTTAGTTCGAATAGATAATGAGCAAATATATCTCCCTGCACCATCGTGTTCTGTTTATGTTTATATATATATATATATATATATATATATATATATATTATATATATATATATATATATATATATATTATATATATATATATATATATATATATATATATATATTTTATATATATATATATCCTATGTGTTTGAAGACTGATATTTAAAATTATCTGTGTATTGAAGTTAATTTAAAATTATCAACGCCTTAGTTAATGCAATATCCAAACGTAACTTTCCTAAATAGCAATGCTCTGCTAAAATAATTTTATGCATTGAAACTACTTGAAATTCAAACCATATATCTATTACAATTGACCAACGCTACTAATCATTTTCCAGTTAAACAGTTTTCCTTTCCGTTGACTCCATGTAAACAGTACCCTTTCTTTCTTCAATGGCAGTCTTGGTCAAAGAAAGCCGCCGAGGACGCCCAGAGGTGGGCTGACGCCTGTCAACTCCTGATCCACGATTCAGCCGAGGGCCGGACTGTCGAGCAGTATGGCTCTTGCGGACAAAATATTTTCGTTGCTACGCATCAAGTGCCTTGGTAAGTTAAGATCAGACAGCGTGCTTTCCAGAGATGACACTTTCATGAGGATCAGGTGACTTGGGAAGTATGCCAATGTTAAATGGAACATATTCAGGGAATAAAAATTGAATGCTTATTGTCTAGGTAAGTTAAAAGCACCTTTCAATAGCATACATGCTTGGGATGATATTATCAAACACATCAAGTGCCTTGGTAAGTTAAATAAACTTTCAACGATATACTCTCCAATTATGACACCTTATTACACACCAAGTACCTTGGTAAGTTTACTCAATTTCTAACAGTCTACTTTACGGGGATAAAACCTCAACGCACAAAAAATACCTTACTAATTTAATTAACTTTCAGTATATTCCGGGGATTGGACTTTAACGCACAACTACCTTGGTAAATTGAATTAAGTTTCATTAGCATAAACTTCTCGTATAGCCTCTTTAAATATTTCAACGCCATATGCCCAAGGGACGACATTTTATCTTCTCGAAATTGATGCCGACCCTAGCTCATTTGTGGGGTGAAATAAAAAAGAAGTGATCAGACGCATATCTTTTCTCATTTTTAACTTTAGACTGCATCACTTTTCTGAATACTCACGTTATTCAGGAGATAAACTTGGTCATTAACCATAACTCATCAGTTCCAAATACCTTTGTTGTCTGTCTGGCTTTATTACGTAAAATTTTGAAGTTTGATTTCTCTTATGGGTTTCCCAGTCATTCTTATCATATTTTCAAAGTTTAAAAGAAAGCTTTGCTTAAATACTGGAAACTATTATTAGTAAACTGACTAAATGTTGCGAACTCTTTTGTAATTTGCATTGATTAAAATTTTTACAAACAAACACATTACGTCCCAAACGAAAGATATATACTTGAACTTCTTTTAAATTATATCTATAGTAATAAAATACGAGTAGATCTTGTTTGTCCTCCCTTGGTGACAGTAGGGGAGACATGACACAGCCACAGACTCCCTGCAAACCTGTTTGTCCGCCCAGGTCAGGTACGTGGGAGAACAGGACATAGGTAGGGGAATGGGAGGATAGGGGAGAAATCCACCCTCCTACAAACCGGTTTGTCCGCCCCGGGTTGGGGCGAGGGTAGGTAAGGGAACGGGAGGGTAGGGGAGACATCCACCCTCCTACTGCAAACCTGTTTGTCCGCCCCGGGTTGGGGCGGGGTAGGTAGGGAAACGGGAGGGTAGGAGAGACATCCACCCTCCTCATGCAAACCTGTTTGTCTGCACGGGTGGGGCAGGGTAGGCAGGGGAACGGGAGGGTAGGGGAAACAACCACCCTCCCACTGCAAACCTGTTTGTCCGCCCCAGGTGGGGCGGGGAAGGTAGGGGATCGTTTTAAAATAAAAAAACCACAGCAGGGACTAAAACAAAAAAACCTATCTTTCCAAACTCGCCCTCCATTTTCCAGGTTCTTCGCAGTGAAGACCTGGTGGCTGGAGAAGGACAACTTCACTTACGGGGGCAAGAACGACATCTTCGTGGTGGGTCACTATACCCAGATGGTGTGGCACTCCTCCCACGAGGTCGGCTGCGGCCTGGCATTCTGCCCCAATGCCCAACCTAAACCCTTCTACAATTACGTCTGCAATTACTGTCCTATGTAAGTATCGCTGATAGTGTTGGTTTTAATGATTATGGTTATTACTTGGAATGCAAAGTAGTTAGGGTGCTATTTGTAGTGTGGTCTACTATTTATATATTTGAGATGGTTAGCTATAGATCATTATCACCTAATATCTATCGTTGCTGAGTAATAATAATAATAATAATAATAATAATAATAATAATAATAATAATAATAATTATTATTATTATTATTATTATCATTGATAATAATAATAATAATAATAATAATAATAATAATAATAATAATAATAATTATTATTATTATTATTATTATTATTATTATTATTATTATCACAATAACAACAACGATAATAATAATGTATTTAAATATGGTTAGGTATACATCAATATCACCAAATATTTATTGTTGAAGAAGAAGAAGAAGAAGAAGAAGATAAAGGCGTGTAAATGAGTCGACATATATCAATAATACAAAACAAATTAGTTTTGTTTGCATAAACGAATGAAATCATAACGCCTTTAAAAAAAAAATGGCTCATTTTGGATGCAGATATTTAGACACCTTTCCCTATGCTCCACAGAATTAATATTCTGTTACATATACCCCGAAGCTTTCAGTCACGTTGACTTATTGACCTGTGATCTTTTCTGAGGTCAACAGTGCCTCCAGATGAGATCTTATTTTGGTGTTCTGTAATAATGCATCATTAGCCCATACTAATGAATACTGACTTCATTATAATTATTTCAAGAATTTTACTTAATATTCTGTTACGTCTAAACCTGAAAGGTCACAGTGGTTATGAAGAGTGTGGTTAATAATTAGGAATATAAGTTTACATCATCCATTGAGCTTTAATTAATATAAGCTCTGTTTAAATAATCAACTCCTGTAACTGACTTACTCTATATTTTATGTCTTGAGACATCACCAAAATCATTAATATTAATAATCTCAACAATTCAACCTTTTTCCATTATTTCCTTTACTACAAATTGCAAAAATCATTACGTATAAATTTGTTTTACGATAAATTTCGTCATTTACTCTATGTATTTAAAAACGACAGATTTTTTTTTATGCCCAGAGCAAGATGGTAAATTCCATTTTACAACACGAAATGGGCCAAAGTTAACCCAAGAGAGGCACTTGACCTAATGAAGTTAAGGCACAAGGATTTCCCTAAACCATTTCCAAGAGAGCTTCGAATCTCTCACAAGCATTATGAGGAACAAGGAAAGCTCAATACACTGAAAAAAAAAAAAAAAAAATTTCTTTAAAGTTCTCTATGAGTCCCGTTTACTTTTTCAAAACTGAATACACTGAAAGTGATAAAAACATTTTCTTTAAAGTTCCCTATGAATTCCAATGAATTTTTTAACTGAATAGACTGAAAGTGATAAAGACAATTTCTTTAAAGTTCCCTATGAATTCCAATTAATTTTTTTAACTGAATAGACTGAAAGTGATAAAGACAATTTCTTTAAAGTTCCCTATGAGTTCCAATTGCTTTTTTCAAAACTGAATAGACTGAAAGTGGTAAAAACAATTTCTTTAAAGTTCCCTACGAGTTCCAATGAATTTTTTTTAAACTGAATAGACTGAAAGTGCTAAAAACATTTTCTTTAAGGTTCCCTATGAATTTCAATGAATGTTTTAAGCTGAATAGATTGAAAGTGATAAAAACAATTTCTTTAAAGTTTCCTGTGAGTTCCAATGAATTTTTTTAGCTGAATAGACTGAAAGTGATAAAGCATTTTCTTTAAAGTTTCCTATGAATTCCAATGAAATTTTTTTTAAGTTGAATAGACTGAAAATGATAAAAACATTTTCTTTAAAGTTCCCTGTGAGTTCCAATGAATTTTTTTTAAGCTGAATAGACTTAAAGTGATAAAAACAATTTCTTTACAGTTCTCTATGAGTCCCAATTACTTTTTTCAAAACTGAACAGACTTAAAATGAAAGAACATTTTCTTTAAAGTTCCCTATGAGTTCCAATTACTTTCTTCAAAAGTGAACAGACTTAAAGTGATGAAAAAATTTTCTTTAAAGTTCCCTACGAGTTCCATTTCCTTTTTTCAAAACTGAACAGACTAAAAGTGAAAAAAATTTCTTTAAAGTTCCCATGAGTTCCATTTACATTTTTCAAAACTGAACAGACTAAAAGTGAAAGAACATTTTCTTTAAAGTTTCCCAAGAATTTCAATTATCTATTTTTCCTATCTGGTCAATTACGGGCCAGATGGAGATGAATTTTTTTTAATGAATGCCATGTGAACCTTTTTGTTCAGTTATTTAGCGACAACTAGCATACAGAGTCTATATAATTTCAATGTCATGCAAAAATAAATATAAATAGAGCGACTGTAGAGTCACACGCCGTGCCACAGAGCAGTGGCAATGTAAATGAAGCGGCGGAGCGATGTCACAAAGAGCCGAAAGGAAAATATATTTCATTTTTTCCATTGATGTTCGGTGGTAATGGAACGCTTTATGCTTTGATCTGAGACTGAATAATTTAGCCTGTGATCTACAGTGTTCAGTTTCGCCACTTTCGTCACCCACGTGTAAACACACCCCATCACATACATGTGTATATGTATACGTATACACACAGATATATGTGTGTACGTGTATATATGTAATAAGCCGATTTTGAGGCTTATACTTTGTTGTAGTCTCCGTTTTAAGAACAGAGGTTGGTATCTCGCTTTTTCCGATATATATATATATATATATATATATATATATATATATATATATATATATATATATATTTATATATATATATATATATATATTTATATATATATTTATATATATATATATATATATATATATATATATATATATATATATATATATATATATATATATATATATATATATATATATATATATATATATGAGAACTACCATAAAGCTGGAAATGAAAGTAGAAAACCAAAATCAGACAAAACTTTTCAGAGGAATAGATAATAAGTGATTTAAGAACAAATATAGCAGCGCTGCAGTTGTAGCAATAACAACATGCTCTTTAGACTACAGTACCTAAATTTCATTGCCATTTTGCACCAGTGTATGTGTGTGTATTTAGGTGAATATTTACCTATATTTCTACCTTGAAGCATGTTCCTGTCTTATAAAGCCTAAACATTTCCCTAGCCTACAGTACTTGAATTCCACTGCCATTTTGCAAGCTCCTGTCTTATAAAAGGCTAAACATTCTCCACTTTCCTTCCAGCGGAAACTACCTGGAGTCCCTCTCCAAGCCCTACAAGTCCGGGACGCCCTGTTCGGACTGCCCAGGGCACTGCAAGGCCGAGAAACTGTGCACCAACTCTTGCGCTTACGGAGACCTCTGGGTCAACTGCAAGGAACTGGACTACGCCTTCCACAACTGGCTCTGCAACACCAAGACCAAGGAGGGCAGAGAGAGGTTCCGCCACTGCAGGGCTACGTGCTTATGCAAGGGGAAGATAACCTTCCCCTGATGTGCCAGAACGAGAGAGAGAGAGAGAGAGAGAGAGAGAGAGAGAGAGAGAGAGAGAGAGAGAGAGAGAGAGAGAGAGATTAATTTATAGCTCCCGGGGCTCTGTGTGAAACTAAGGCGCAAAGGGGTTCCGTTTCATGTTTACTACATGAACAGGGTGAAAAAGGCAGGTTCTGCCTCGTACAATGGTTAAAAATTGACGTTTTTTGCCAATTAAATGGATAAAAACAGACAGTTCTCCTTTGAATAAAATGTAAAAAGCCGTTTTTGCCATTTAATTGACAAAAACAAGCTTTTTTTTTTTTTTTTTTTACTTCGAAAAGGGCTGCAAAACAGTTCTTTTTGGCTGCTTTTTATAGAGAAAACCGGAAGCAAATTTGTATAAATATAACGCTTTGCTAGTTTTAGATATTCAAATTTAGTGACTACTGAATTATTAGTTAAAATGTGACGAAGACGTACTTAGTACACTTCTCTGGAAGCTGTGATATATCAACGGTGTACGTTACGAAAGTTTGCTTGAATCTGGAGCCCCAAGAGTTTAAGAGAAAAAACAAATCTCATGACAATGTATAATGTTGATAATGTATAATGTTTCAATACCAACCACGAAATAGGACGTGGGTGACCTGCTTTTGTCTGATTCTGGATTTTCGGTATGCGTTTATAGATAGGCGGGGGCCGAGATTAAGGAATGTTACCACAAAGTGAACTTTCATGATTAAAATGGCTAATCTTTTGAACTTGGCGTTTCATCTTGCTAACCTGTTAACCTTGTTTTGATTGAAGATTGTCGAGACTATATTTGGTGTGAATCTGAAATTACCCTAATTATTCATGCACACACATACACACAAGAGCAAAGCACACACATATATACATATATATATATATATATATATATATATATATATATATATATATATATATATATATATATATATATATATTATATAATATATATATACATACATACATATAATACATACACACACACATTGACTTTTATAACAACAAAAAAACTAACCCTATACACGATGTCAATACGGTTTCTGCTTTAAAATGAAATCTCTATATAAAACTAAGGCAATTTACTTGCATGCATATATATATATATATATATATATATATATATATATATATATATATATATATATATATATATATATATATATATATACATGTATACATATGCATACATACATACATATATATATATATATATATATATATATATATATATATATATATATATATATATATATATATATAAATATATATAATCATGAAGCTACAAAGGTCGATTAATATCAATTCTACTTCCGAAGGGGAATTGTCACCGAAGGAGAATTCTTTTAAGTGATAAATGGATCGGTACCGCCGGGTCTCGATCCCTCGACACAGTACATTCCAACGACTCCAATCGACGGTCAAACCATTGAGCCACCAAGAGAGGTTTGAGCGTCGAATGGAGTCGTTGGAAGGTACTGTGTCGAGGGATCGAAACCCGGCAGTACCGATCCATTGAACACATTTAAAAAATTCCCCTTCGGTGATAATTCCCCATCGGGGATATCACTGAAGTAGCGTGAATTGGACATTAAACGACAAAATTGTAGCTTCATGTTTCACGACTGTATATAAATCACAGTGTGATAAAAAAATTTCATATATATATATATATATATATATATATATATATATATATATATATATATATATATATATATATATATATATATATATATATGCATAAATTTATATAGATAAAGACAGACAGGACAAACTCACTCTTATGAAATATTTTTCCGCACCATCAGTTTTTTGCTAAACAATGTACCTGACGGGGTCATGGGATGAACAGCCTTGGAAATTATGAGTTTCGACTTGTTGTTGATGCAGGGACGACCCTGCCCGGCCAGAATACAAAGTGACTCGCTGACACCTTTAACCTACGTTGCAATTCATTGTCTGTTTGAACATATACATACACACACGTGTATATATATAAACATGTATATACTGTATGTATGTATATATATATATATATATATATATATATATATATATATAAATATAACATATATATATTATAATTATAAATAATATATATATATATATATATATATATATATATATATATATATATATATATATATATATATATATATAGGCTAATATATTTAAGCTCCAAATAATGAAAGGAATGCACACGTTCATTAGATCCCAAAGAACCACGGAAGAACAAAGAGATGGGAACTAACAATGCAACATGTCACAGAGAAAAAACAATTACAAAAGAGACCAGCAAAAGAATACCACAAACAGTACCCAAAAAACATCCACCGAACAAAGGAAAGAAAGAAAGAGAGCTGTTTTCCACCTAACTCTGACCTTGTTGAACGCACGTAGCGAGAAAAAGCTGGATAAAAATAAACACAAAAAAAAAATTTCTGTTCACTAATTACTCCGTCAAGTTTATCAGAGAGGACGTGAACAAACAAACAAACAAAAAGACATTACTTCCAAGAAGCTCTTGAAGAGCCACGTGCAGCGCTTCTCAAAGTCTTTGGAAAAGTTACAAGGCCTAAAATGAAACGTCTCAGAGTCTTGAGAAATGAGTTTTTGGAAATGGAGTGAAAAGCCTCGATCGTGTTGCGATTCGTATCTTCATGTTTCAGGTCTGAGATTGTCATCGCTGTCAGAGGGTTCAGCGTGACTTCTTAAAGTGGAAGTATTACTCAATAGTCTTAATGCTGGAGTAAGGATATTACTAAACAGTTAGTCATTACTTGTTGTTTAGCTTAAAATGGGAAGTATGTCTAAAGCATTAATAATAATAATAATAATAATTAATAATTATTATTATTATTATTATTATTATTATTACGAGCTTGCTGGCGTGCGCTACGCATGCTGGAACCAATTGGTTACCTAGCAACGGGACCTACAGCTTATTGGGCTGCATTATAGGGAGAAAGTCTATCACCAGAAACAAATTTCTCTTGTTCTTCAAGTTGAATAAGTATTAATAAATAGTCTTAATGTTGGACTAAGTGTATTACTAAATGGTTAATCATTATTTATTGTTTAGTTTAAAAGGGTAAGTATGTCTAAAGTAGTAATAGTAATAATAATAATAATAATAATAATAATAATAATAATAATTATTATTATTATTATTACGAGCTTGTTGGCGGGCGCTATGCGTGCTGGAATCGGGGCTGCTGTCTCCCCAACCTTCCCAATCCCCTACCTACCCCGCCCCCACCCAGGGCAGAAAACAGGTTTGCCGGAGGAGGGTGGATGCTTCCCCTACCCTTCCGTTCCCCTAACTACCCCGCACCCACCCGGGGCGGACAAACTGGTTTGCAGGGAGTGGGTGGCTGTGTCATATCTCCCATACTGTCATCCGGGAGAGGACAAACAAGATCAGATACTCTCGGATTTTATTAGCATTATTATTATCATTATTATTATTAAACTGCCAAGCCAGACCACTAACTACATCACAACTTTACTTTCATAGAGCAATTTTTAGCAGTAATTTGATTTCATGAAGCAAATACTTAAAGATTTATCTAAACGTCAACCTGTCTAGCTAGCATTACTTCAGAATATATTAAGATGACGCAATTCAAAAGGCACTAAAATAACAAACCAAGCTTGATAAGAACAAAGCCATTGTATTTTAACATAGATCCCTTTCACATCCACAACTGATCCCTGATCCCTTTTTCCTGCTGAGGGCAACCAGATTTGGAACTTCTCAGTTCCAAAGGTCCTTTATTACTCCTCACACCGCTGGACTGCGGAACAGTCTCCCTGAGGATGTCGTGCAATTGGAACTTCAGAAGTTCAAGCGAAGATGCAAGGCATTACTACCGTAATGCAATTATCCGTGTATGTTAATAATCTACTTTCATTTTTAGGCATTTATTAATTTGTTAATTTAGTTGTTCTTTTTTGAGAAGTTATCACTTCTTTCCTTCTGTATTTCCCATTACCTTCTGGTACTTCTTTCTAATGATCACCATATTCTTTGGAAGCTTGAATTTGAAGTTAATGGCCATTGTGGGCTCATTCCATATGAATAGGGCCCATCTCCTGAATAATAATAATAATATTAATAATAATAGAGTGGGGGCAGACACAGAAAATGGGTATACTCAATATCCTTCCAAGACTTCTGTTGTACTTTAGCTCCTTATGCCATAATTCATTTTCACTCTTTGTCTCCTTAACTGCCCGATGTCCTCTTCCTCTCAGCTGGGTAGTTCAGATCTATCCTACACAGGACGGCTGGGAACAGTGTTACCTCACTTGCCATGGAAATAAAAATTAGCTTACGGGGGTATAATGTGAGTAGCGGTGGGTCACGGTGAGCCCCCAGTGCCCAATTATAGAATGGGTATTAGAAATCACAAGCTTAGGAGGAGAAGCCTGTTGACTCTTATTGCGACTAATTATTATCATTATCCCAATGCACTGACATATGGATTAAGGCTAATTTGGGGGGTGAAAATTATACACCTACCTGATGCCACAACTTTGTTTTCTGTATTTTGGTTGGATGCATTTGAATTCTCTTCTGATTTTCAAGCTTTCTTGAGAGGTTATATACTCGTGCTAGTCCCTAGGAAGCATAAAAGAACAGGACTGAGACCATGGTCAACGTCCCTGCCTATACTTAAATTTCGAGTATTACTAAAACTTCCAAGAGATATAAAATTTTGTACCTAGTGGCAAGCGGCAGTGGTCCACAATGAGACACGTATGCCAATACAGTACGGTAAGTAAAGCTATGAGGTTTAATAAGGCAAGATACAGTACCTTTTTGTCCGGTGATTTTTAGAAAATTTTATTTTCGTCACAAAATAATTTGGGAAAAACTTGTAATTATAGTTATATAATATTAAGAGCATCTTCAACATCTTTTAACATCCCTCCCAACTCCATCAGTATCGGAATTTTCCTCTGCTAGTTTGATTTCATTTTCTATTAATAATGTATTTTATGATTTTACACAAAATAAAATGAATCTCAGTTTTTGGACTAACGCCGGTGTCAAGCTTGGATAGCAGAAGAGGGCCGACCTTCGGATGAAGGTCTCTGCCTTGTAACGATACTGAATGGACCTAATAGAGGCGGCAATGGGAGCCTGGAGTCACTTGGAGCGAGTGAATAAGAACAAATTTGCCTGTCAGATTCGTCATGAATGTATAGAATACCATCTGCAAAAAAAAAAAAAAAGTAAAAAATGCGTCGAAGTTCCTTCGGCCCAATCGAGTTTTCTGTACAGCCGCTACAGCGTATAATCAAGGCAACCGAATATAGATATATCTTTCGGTGGTCTCGGTATAATGCTGCATGAGCCGCGGCCCATGAAACTTTAACCACGGCCCGGTGGTGGCACATCCTATACCGTTGCCAGAGGCACGATTATGGCTAACTTTCACCTTAAATAAAAAACTACTGAGGCTAGAGGGCTGCAATTTGGTGTTTGATGATTGGAGGGTGGATGATCAATATACCAATTTGCAGTCCTCTAGCCTCGGTAGTTCTTAAGATCTGAGGCTGGACAGAAAAGGTGCGGACAGAAAAAGTGCGGACAGAATAAAGTGCGGACGGACAGACAAAGCCGGAACAACAGTTTTATTTTACAGAAAATTAAAAGTGTGGAAGAAATGGGGAAAATCTTTTCCTGCCTTGCGGAAACACTCTTCAGAATAATGGTTATTATTTAGTCTATAAAACAAAGTATGCAATTGTAAAGTATATGCCGTTGTAAACGATAAAGTCAAAACTAAAATGAAATATATTCCTTGTGTACTATTGCCACAAGGTTTATGAACTCGAAGAACGGGTGTTCCCGACACCGATCGTTATCACGGGATTCATTTCATACATAACGAACTGCAAAAATAACAAGATGGTACATTGTGGCCGGTGACTTGTCACATTACAGAAAACAAGACTTTTCCAATATTGCTCCTGCAAGGAGAAAAAAAAAATCAAAAGCATGCAACGAGACAGGAGATTCACTGATATTTGATTTCAACCATTTCAGGATCACACACACTATATATATATATATATATATATATATATATATATATATATATATATATATATATATATATATATATAATACAACAGTACAAGAGTAATACAGAATGTACACCATTACATAATCCCGACAGATAACAGATATATATAAACTGATAAAGCATAATTCTGAAGAAAAAAGACAATTTTTCGGTATGGTGCCAACCGCTTTCAAATGAAATAATCATCTCAAGATAATTATTTTCAGTATTATACTGGCTTTAGTGAAAATGGCTATACATTTCAAATCTTATTTGCTCACTCACACACCGAGAGAGAGAGAGAGAGAGAGAGAGAGAGAGAGAGAGAGAGAGAGAGAGAGAGAGAGAGAGAGAGAGATATGACTTCTCTCCTCCACTCTGTACCCGTTACCACCTGTTGGTCAATATCACCTGTTGACGACATTCTACCAGCTTCAACAATACACATTTCGAATAAGAATTTCCAGGAAATTTCGATACATTTTCCTTGGCTACGATTTCTCTGCTTTATACTTTCCATTTTTCGAATATCGTCATTTTTTTACCAGAAATTATAAAAACAAAACTGGTGAGACATGGATGAACAATTACATTCGGGAGTTACAATAATAAGCTTGATAAAAGATCTGGAAGTGTAGGTCAAGAGGATTCAGAGTATTTCGAGATGGTCTGATCATGTGGAAAGAATGGACGATTATAAACTGGTGAATAACCTGCATAATTCAGAAATGATATGAACGAAGAGGAGAGGAAGGCCTAGAAGGGCACTGGAAAGAAAGGGCCTAAGTATTCACGAAGCACGAAAGAGCATGCAAGACTGAGGTGAGAGGCGCAATATGTGTGGGGGGGGGTGTTTGATGTCCTGATGTTGAGCCTTCTGTGTACACGTTTTATGTGCAAACGAGTTCATCCTAGATTCAGCAGTTAAAGTATGAATGTGGCATGGACGTTTTGTTGCTTTTATCTGGGAACACCTTCAGTTTGACAAAATGGCCAAATGTTGAAAAAGAGAAAATATCCTATTTAGTAAATTCCTTATAGAGTGCGATGGCGCATGGTAATATTAAGCACAGCAGAGGGGAAAGAGAAAAGGGTGTAATGTTTCCCAAGACAAATAACTGTCATCTCTCAGCCGATTTCTACCAAAAGCAGATAATCTCAAGAGGGTCACTTAATGCATATATCTGCAAGGTTTAGTGAAAATCTGTCGGCCAGTTCTTGAGATGTCCTCCCATTGTGCCTAACCATATGGACAGACGGGCGAAAACATATTGCTTTTCCAACTTCCAGGGGATTTCTTACTGTATTTTGCGACCTCTGGTAGAAGTTACTCAAAGGCCCTCAAGTTTCACAAAACGGCGCAAATTTAAATAAAAGATTAAGTAAATCAACAAATAAACAGATATATAAAACAGCACATGTACACGAAAACCGTCACATCCCAACTAGTAGTATCATGTCGCGCGTGTATAGGCACGAGAGAGAGAGAGAGAGAGAGAGAGGAGCGGGAGAGAGAGAGAGAGAGAGAGAGAGAGAGAGAGAGAGAGAGAGAGTCACGTTGGCTTAGTATCTTTGGCTGAAGGGCGCGGCTCAACACTACACTGACAGGCTCTCGCCAGAGCGGACGCGTTGCGCGGTTTCTCTGTCGGATACGGTAGCCAGAGATTTTCCACACCGCGAGACGACAAGAGGAGAAGAAGAAGAAGAAGAACAAAAGGAAGAAATTCTGCTCTCCGTGCCGTTCTCGAGCTGGTAACCGCGTGCTTTTAGAGCAGACGTCCCTGAATTTCTCTGTTAACAGCACGAGTGATTGAGAATCTCATAAAAAAGGACATTTTAACAATTACAGCGGCAACAGGCGCCCCCTCCCCAACCCCCCACACCAGGTGCACTTCAGAATCTAGCAGGTTCTTTGTCCACGTGTTGCTTGCGTAAGTATAATGGCGATTCGCGTTGTTATTTGGCTGTTGTTTCACTATTTTGTAGTGTGTGATTGCATTGTTTCATGTTTATTTGCGAAGAACAACGGCGTTTTAACCAGATGTCTCACCTCCTACACCCCCCCACAGGGTAGTAAAAGTAAATGATGGATGTTAAAAAGAGTGGGGTCTGGTCCTGAAAAAATTCATACACGAACCATAACCTGGAAACTGACACTTTGATGCACCATAATTTTTCAGAAGTTAGCCAAACCAAAAACGGCAAATTCAATTAAAAGTCACTAAAAGCAAAACAATAAAACTTGTAAGGTCTGGAGCGTCATCAATTATAGATACTGCAAACACATGACCTACTCTTATCGTGGCAACTCAAACAGAAACCGAACAAATCATAAACTTCAGCCGAAAATGCATAAAGAAATCGAATATCTTTCCTTTGTTCTCCAAGTGTGACGTCAGCCCGTAGAATTCAATCAAATCTCGATATGAAATTCCGAACTTCAAACACTTCTTCATGCTGAAAGTATTTTGACTCCCGGGTTTCGTGTCACGCTTTGTAACCTGCGCTGAAAGTGGACATTTGTACTCGAGAGCGGCCTTCCTGTTACCGGGAATCAAATTAGTAGTTTTTCGTACCATATCGCCCGAGGCTTCCTTCCTGGATTGATGGCTGATATGAAAGACAGAGGATGGAGGCGAGGGACACAGATGTGTGTGTATATATATATATATATATATATATATATATATATATATATATATATATATATATATATATATATATATATATATATATATATATATATATATATATATATATATATATATATATATATATATATATATAGAGAGAGAGAGAGAGAGAGAGAGAGAGAGAGAGAGAGAGAGAGAGAGAGAGATTTTAGAGACAGAAAGAGAACTTTTGTTAGAGAGAGAGAGAGAGAGAGAGAGAGAGAGAGAGAGAGAGAGAGAGAGATTTTAGACAAAGAAGATTTTAGAGATTTTAGACAAAGAGAACTTTTGTTAGAGAGAGAGAGAGAGAGAGAGAGAGAGAGAGAGAGAGAGAGAGAGAGTCTAAGCATTTCAAATAGATAGGTAGGAAGGTAGATAGGCAGACAGACAGATAGATAGAGAGAGAGAGAGCGTATGAGGCAGAAAATCCAGGTAAGTGAAAGTTTCAATCCCGGGGTATCCGTTGAGGCTTCTCGGATCGCCTTGATGAATACCGTGAGAGATTTCATCAACGTTATGAACTGACGCGTGAATTTGGTTTACGTTCCCTTGGATCTTGTATGCTAGATCCTTTATTATTATTATTATTATTATTATTATTATTATTATTATTATTATTATATATATGCTCACCCTTCAAAACAAATTTAAAAAGCAAAGAGACAAAGATTATTATTATTATTATTATTATTATTATTATTATTATTATTATTATTATTATTATTATTATTATTATCATTATTATTATTGTTAAATTAGGAAAAAGACCTTCTTTAATACAGGTTTTGTTAAACAAAATGGCAGTTTCAACAGCATTTATTTTATACAGTAAACGCTCAATTCTTTACTATATAAAATAAATGCTGTTAAAAATGCCATTTTGTTTAACAAAACCTGTATTATTATTGTTATTATTATTTTATTATGATTACTATTATTATTATTATTATTATTATTATTATTATTATTATTATATTCTCACCCTTCAAAACAAATTTAAAAAACTAAGAGAAAAGAGACTATTATTATTATTATTATTATTATTCAAGATGTGGAAACACTCACATGGTGATAAAATACATGACCATACGTGAAAAAAGAAAAAGAAAAATGTTAAAAATAAATAAAACATAAAGAACAACACAGCTACCTTACATATCTTTATATATATCAAGTACAAAAAGTCTATGAGAGTTACATAATGCATAGCTAGTCTTAGAGAAATAAAATAAGATTATTATTTTAAAGACCTTTTACTTTACAGACTTCAGTCGCTAATGATTCCTTTGAGAGAGGAATATCAGAGATAAAAATATATCTCAGTGAATTACCAATGAAGGTATTACGATTTATTTTAATAGATTAAATCAAGCGAAGGGGATTTGTCAGAGATGAAGACAAAGCCAGCACGTACTACAAGGCTCTTAACTCTGTAAGCACAGTTCTCTACAGTCTCCAGGCCAGGGGATTACTCCTTTAACTTGGCAATAAGCGCCTGGATGGTAACAATGTTGTCTGTCATTACGATCGCCACCGTGCGACTTTCTTATTTCATTCGATATTCTTTCCAATATTCTATTAGTTAACACTGATATTAGAGCTGTTAATCAGCCGTGGTCTGGTTAAACTAAGGTATACTTGACTTATTTCCTGTATATTGAATTTACACGGACACAATGCGCGCTATTACATGATAATTAAATTTCTCATGTTTACGGTCAAATCTGTCCCACTAGCTGGTTGGCAGTCCATAGTAAAAGCCATTCCATTCAAGATGGCTGCCAAATCAACCTATCAACTCAGAGATCACCTCATTCTCTCCATGCTACCGGATCTCTTGAGAATATCTTTTATCCTCTGATTTCTGCTCTTTATTTATCTTCGTAGTGTAATTTTTTTAATATAAAACTCAAAAGCTTTTACAATAGCGTTTTCACAGTAATTCCTCCAGGCACTTTCAATTTTTTACATCGCCAGACCTCCTGAGACCGATTCTCAGCCCTCTCCACTCTTCTGTCTTTTCATCGCGTTTTCTGTAAACTCCACCTGCCTCAACAATGGCGATCCCCACGGTAACCCCCTTCCCCCCCCGGCCCCCGTCCCCCCACGTAGCTCTGGCACCATCATGCCAAGACTTCAAAGTAGCAAAGACTCTTTGTAGCAAGAGACCAGAGGAGATGGGACGGGGGAGAGGAGGAGGAGGAGGAGGAGGAAGGGGGAGGGGGTAGGGATATCGGATGGGGGGGGGTTAGGGATATCGGAGTTGAAGCGGAGACGAACGTTTGGAGGTAACCCATTGGGCAGATCAAACCTTAATTATTAAAGGAAATAAGAAGAAGAAGAAGAGAAGGGAGGAGGAGGAGGAGGAGGAGGAGGAGGAGGAGGGAGAGAGAGCAACTCCTATATAGATCCTTTACGACAAAGCCACCGAGAATTGCATGACTAATTAATATGAGCTTCGATCTGCATGAAATGTGAATGAAATGGACTCCTCTTTTTAACTGATGACAACAGGTTATTGACTTATGAAATACAGAGGAAGACAGAGAATTCAGCACTCAAGCAGTGAAGGGTTTGTAAAAGATGAGCTGTTGTTAGACTGGTCTGTTCAGTGAGTTTCTCTTTCTCTCTGTCTCTAATCAGTGGAATTCTCTCCTTGCCTCTGTGTTCCCAGATTCCTAAAACCTCGATTTTCTATGAATTAACTGCCCATATGTGAAGAAAAGAAGCGAAAATATGTTACTACATGTAGACTACTCTCATGTTGAGAAGCATTAACCCCAAAAACATGGAGGGCCATGGCACAGCATCTATGGCATAGCCTGAAGTTCGGGAGAGTAGGTTATATGGTTTCCATCCAGCGCATGGCAAATGAATTTGGTGGCACCTAATATAACCCATGACCTTGAACACAAGGTTTTTTTTCTTTTTTTTTATTTCCTACTGTTGATGTTCTTCCAAGGCTTCTGAAACCATTCATATAGTTATCCTTTCGCAAGAAATTTTTCTCAATATATGCAGTATATATATATTTTTTCCGTGTAATTTTGACAAATTTCCGTACATAAACTGAGTGAAATCTATGCATATTGTTTATGTTTTTATCACCCTGAATTATGTGGCTATTTTTATGTTTTAGATTCCATTAGTATTTGTTACTGTATAACTCTTTGCCCTTCTGACTCTGATAAAAACCAATAATAAAAAAAACTAAACCCCGAATTAAACCTAATGAATTCAACGTCCATACGTGACATTTAAGTATATGCGGCACCCTTTGTCATTTCATTCGGATCTCGGGATGCTGCTGACGTCCAAACAGAACAATGTTCCAAAAATAGACGAACAAAGATCTACGCATCTTTTGTTGGTTGGGCAGAGTCAGGAGGTCATCACCAGGCATCATGATCTTTTTCACACCCTCCTGCATTTGAGAAAAGGGCAAAAAGGCCAGGGCTGTCATAAGCCACCTTAGTCTAAACCACGCACCAAGCTTTCTTGGTACAGTAACTTGATGCCCGATATATAGGGTACCGATAGCATCAGAAAACATGTCTTTAAAGCACTGCAGATATAAATAAATAAAAAAGCAATTTAGTAAATAAATAAATAAAGTAAAAATGGACCATGCAGTGGCAACACTGAATTGCTAAATGGTCAGAATACTCTTGTTTAGCTTTGCAACGAATGCATGGAACGAGATTGGCTGATCAATAAAGACTTTGCTTTGCAAGAATTGAGCTTAACTATCTCATTGGCAACTGCCATTACTAATCGGTTAAACAAATGCTTTTTCACTTGAATAACCTCACGGCAGTTAACTGAAACAGAATTTCCAACGGCAGTAGCAAGTGCTCTTTTTTCCAAGGACAACTACCACAATGTAAGTCAAGGTTAAAATAATAAAAGTCCTACAATAACACCTAGTAGAACTCCAGCAGCAAATTTTGAGCCCCACTAAAATCATAAATCAAACGACTCTTCATTTCAAGGTCTACGAGAGAAATTAATTGCATATTATTCAAATGAAAATATATAAATAACATACACATAATTAACTACCTTTGAAATGAGTACCATATCGTCAGCTTGGTGAAAGACATCACTGCAATTAAACTGGAGAAGTAAAGTATTTATCGGTGTTTGGGCATAAAAAAAGGAAAATAAAAATAACGGAAACAGGCTAATTCCGTGTTCCATAACCTCACTATTCCGTTCAGAACACAACCAGGCTACGGGGGTGGGTGTATTTCCCAGCAGCAAAAAAGCGTATAATGCTCTAATTAGGTCACCGGAACCTAAGAATAAGACATTTTTCGTTGCAAAGTGATTCATGACCATACGATTTATGCATTGCTCCATGGTCATTAAGCAAAATGATGCCAATGAAATGGTTCTTCATTTCCTCCATTTGTTAAGAGGATGTGCTTAATGCGACTCATTCCTTTTCAATTGTATAATCTTCGAGTTCATTGAAACTGGCTCTCTCTCTCTCTCTCTCTCTCTCTCTCTCTCTCTCTCTCTCTCTCTCTCTCTCTCTCTCTTTGTGTGCTAAGGTTAATTACATAACCTTGCAGCCAAATTACATTGTTAATGTTGGTTTATTCCATGGAAATGTTATATGAAGGAACTTGTTTCCCACATGAAGAATATTTGTATATTTGCACATCACTGACGATTATTTGCATATTATTTCATTTTTTTGTACCCATGTGGTTTACAAAGTGTTCCCCTGTGCATGTTTGTTTGTCCCCCGAAGGCCTTAGGGGAATTATTTGGAGGGGCCCATGTAGGTCAAATGGGGGAACAGTTTACAAAAAAACTGATCATCGGTTTTAAAGCTGCTGATGTGATGCCCCAAAATTTCCAAGCAATCAGGTCATTTTTGGTGATAATATCCACAGTTGCAAGTTTAGAAAGATTCCAGGAACTGCCATATAACACCATCTGTATAAGAGGCATACGTGACTGTAGTTGAATTATGTTTAATCTGATATCGCTGTAGCTAATAGTGATTGGCAGAAGCTCATATTGATAATTAGTTACTCTTCAAACTCAGTTAACCACTCTCTTCCTTCCTTGTCCTTTTTAGTTTCCTGTAAAAGAAAACTACTGAGATGGCATTTTGTCTGCCCGTCCGCCCTCAGATCTTAAAAACTGCTGAGGCTTGAGGGCTGCAAATTGGTACGTTGATCATCCACCCTCCAATCATCAAACATACCAGATTGCAACCCTCTCACCTCAGTAATTTTTATTTTATTTAAGGTTAAAGTTAGCCATGATCATGCGTCTGGCACCGCTACTGGTGCCAACAACACAGGCCACCACCGGGCCGTGGCTGAAAGTTTCAAGGGCCGTGACTGAGAGTTTCATGGGCCGTGACTGAGAGTTTCACACAGCATTATACGCTATACAGAAAACTCGATTGCGCCGAAGGAAATTCTGCACATGTTTTGTTTTTGCTTGTGTTGACTTCGGAAAGCATCACGTCGTCCTTTGGTCTTCAATAAACACTAAATACGAATCCTCCCTCAAAGTTACAAGAAGCTTCACAAGAAGCCATCTCCCGGGGACGAATTCTAACATCTCTTGCGTCTTATCAAGCGGCCCTTCATCCTTCCCTTAACACCTGTCCGCGGTGGAGGCTGAGTAACAAAGCAGGTACCGGCAGCAGACATACCGGAAGTCAAAGAGATTTCTTAACAAGTCCCCAAAGCGGCGGCAGGATTCTAAAAAATACATTGCAGCCTGGGAGAGAGAGAGAGAGAGAGAGAGAGAGAGAGAGAGAGAGAGAGAGAGAGAGAGAGAGAGAGAGACAACGTTTGCGTTAAAGTGGATGCTACAGCCAGAATGAATTGCTGACGCCTAAGTTTGATGGGGCTTGGTGAAGTTTTGCAAATATCTTTTCGGCAATGAGCACCTGGTTATAGATTTAAATCGAGCTAGAACAGGGCAGGTAGCTCTTGTATTCAAGTTTGTTTTTCTTTACTGTTTTGATTTTACATTCTCTAACAGTCTGAGGGGGTCTTGAAAGTTAGTTATTAGTTTAAAATTTATTGGTAATATTATTTTACAACTATTATTAGTGATAATTAAACAAGGAACAGACGAAAGGGGGACAACATAGAAACACCTAGATATGGCTCTTTAAAACAGCGACCCCAACTAGTGATCAAAGAAGAAGAAGAAGAAGAAGAAGAAGAAGAAGAAGAAGAAGAAGATTAGTCATAATTAAAAGCCAATCAGAACCAGTGTAGTCTGGTCATCATTTTCCTTATTTGGTCCTGAGGAATTCAATATGATACCCTCCGTAACTGTGCAGCACTTCGGAATTCTGATCTTCCGTGTTTCCTAATCTCCCTCCCTTCAAATACAGGTCTATTTTTTTTTACTTTCCACTTAATTTTCCTGTCTCCGGGTCTGGTCGACATAAGGGCATTGAGTTCTTCCGTCCCATTAGGGCAGATTCTGCGTACAGATATAATTCCCGCTCTTCTTCCGGTGTAGCTCTGATAGACGAGACTAGACTATTTAGTTTAAAGAGGAAGGAATATATATTCACTTCTAAAGGTCAAAAACAATATACATCATGGGGGATTTAAGCAGAGGGAAGATCTTAAAAAAGTATATATATATATAAAAAAGGCCCGAAAAATACCATGTATGCATTATTAGGGTTGTTTTTTTTTTTGTAACCTATAAATTATTAAGGTTGTTTCTTTTTCATAACCAAGTTGGGTAGCTTTAAACGAAAGCTGTTCTTAGGGTTACATTTTGCACCCAGTGACTGAAAACCCTGGACAGAATAAAGAGAAATGGAAAGCTCAGATCAATACGATAACCACAGACGCAACGAGAGAGAAAGAGAGGGGGGGGCCGGGTTTTAAAGCGCGAATACGCAAGGTAAATATTTGAGGAAGCTGCATCAACAAAACAGGATATCTTTAATTTAGATTCTAAATAGACCAAAGCACTCTATTTTTCTGCGGACCAGTTTATCTAAAAGATTTCCGGTCAGAGGAGAAAGCTTCCTTACTCTTTTTTTAACCAAATGACAATTCGGGACTGGGCGCCTGCATGTCCTTATCTAGCCCTGAACCGAATGATATGGGGGAAGAAGGAAAAAGAGTAAGGCTTAACCACAAGGAAAATAATAGGTCTGTTTTTTAAAGAACGAAAGCAATAAGTCAGGAAAAACAGAAGCAAGGAGAGAGTTCAGGAAGAATACCACATTTTCCCCCAACATATCTCCTTCCACAAGAAAATGAAACCCTTTGTTGTCAGAGGGAAAGAAAGTTACCGAACTATGAAATCGTATGAATTCTGGTCTCAACAGAATACTTGTCGGAAGAGGTAGCCATACGGGTGTTACGAAGCCACGTGATATGGGGAGCAACTCTCTCTTTGAACTCAAGGAAACAGTGACGGAGATTGTACCTAAATAAAAGCACACAGAAAACACATTGCAAAGGAAGAAGTGGCCGGGGGGGGGTTAGGCGGGTTCGATAGAATGGACCACTGATTAAATTCTTTAACAATTTGGTGTGGTCTTAAAAGTCAGCCATTAGTTTAAAACTAACCAATAACTATTCAACAACCATTATTAGTGATAATTAAAACAGGAACAGACGGATGGGGACACGAGATAGAAACACCTGGAAAAGGCTCATCAAAACAGCGACCCCGACTAGTGATTAAACAAGAAAACTACCTTAGATCCAATCCTGTCGAGGAGGAAGAAAAAAACTAAAGGACCTAAATTATGAAAGTTTTATTCAAATCAGGGACAAATAAACTCGTTAGCAACAAACTGTTCAGAGAATATTCAGGCTTATGATATTACAAAAGAGTAAGGTAAAGAACGGGGTTATAAACCTTTGCCTTTAAAGAAAGAAGTAATCTGAACTTACGACATTCTGATGTGAGAAGCCATTATTAATAGGTTTTCGGTTTTTTTTCTGAAATGTAAATGGTTACCATCAGTTAAACTAATGGCTGGCTTTTAAGACCACACCAAATTGTTAAAGAATTCAATAAGTGGTCCATTCTATCGACCACCCTCCCCACTTCTTCCGTTGCAGTATGTTTTATGCGTACTTACATTTAGGTACTATCTCCGTCACTGGTTCCTTGAGTTCAGAAAGAGAGTTGCTCCCCATATCACGTGGCATCGTAACACCCGTATGGCTACCTCTTCCCACAAGTATTCTGTTGAAGCCAGAATTCCTACGATTGCATAGTTTGGTAACTTACTTTTCCTCTGACAACAAAAGGTTTCATTTGCTTGTGGAAGGAAACATGTTGGGGGATATGTGGTGTTCTTCCTGAACTCCATTCCTGCTTCTGTTTTCCCTCAAATAACTTATCATTCTTTAAGGAAGAGACCTGTTATTTTCTTTGTTGTTAAGCCTTAACCTTCTTCCCTCTACCACAGCTCCCCCAACCTCATTCGGTTCCGGGCTAGATAAGGGTATGTATGTACCAGTCCCAAATTCTAATATGCAGTTTATTCTATTCAACAAATCCCGCATTTCATTTAAATAATCATTCTCAGTTAACTTTAACAGGAAAACATCAACTTGGTCAATTTGTGTAAAAAAAAAGTTAGTAATCTTGTTTTTACAAGGGACAATTTTTTTTCTATTTTGCAAAGATTTTTTTTAGGATATTTTGTAAACAACAGATCACATATATCAATATCACCTTGGCAAATATATAATTTCTTCACAAAAAATGTTTCCTGGTTATCTAATCACTGAGATGTCCTTTTATACGCAAAGGCCGGAGGAGAGGGCAACCCAAGGCATTTATTAAGCCCTTTAAAAAAAGATCAAGCGACAGGGCACAATAAAAAAAAAGAGTAAAAAATGCGCCGAAGTTTCTTCGGTGCAATCGAGTTTTCTGTACAGCCGCTACAGCGTATAGTCGAGGCCACCGAAAATAGATCTATCTTTCGGTAGTCTTGGTATAATGCTGTATGAGCCGCGGCCCATGAAACTTTAACCACGGCCCGGTGGTGGCCTGTTCTATATCGCTGCCAGAAGCACGATTAAGGCTACCTTTAATCTTAAATAAAATAAAAACTATTGAGGCTAGAGGATTGAAATTTGGCATATTGGATGATCGGCGGGTGGGTAATCAACATACCAATTTGCAGCCCTCTAGCCTCTGTAGTTTTTAAGATCTGAGGGCGGACAGAAAAAGCGGACAGACAGAAAGCCGGTACAATAGTTTTCTTTTACAGAAAACTAAAAAAAAATTACATCAAAGTGAGACAAAGCAAAGCTACGCAATCATTTCTGTAATTAATAAATACATGAAACG
>NC_089782.1:42166321-42171321 GCF_040412425.1 Macrobrachium rosenbergii | reverse complement strand
GAGCCTAACATGAAAATTAAGTAAGTTTACATAGAGCGTTAGAAAATAAATATCCCAAAGTGCAGTGCTTTTGGGGTGTTCAAAAAACACAAACACGCACACGTATATATATATACACATATATATATATAAATATATACAAATATAAGTATATATATATATATATATATATATATATATATATATATATATATATATATATATATATATATATATATATATATATATATATATATATATATGTATATATTGCACCTTTGCTCAAGGGAGAAAAAAATTGAAAAGTAAAAACTTGAAACCCACTTTACGAATGATCCATCCCTTCGTGGATTTATAGTCAAACAATGAGGAGGTAAGTGAAAATATATAACAGTGATATTGGGAAAATTTCTAGCATTAGACTGATATCCGTGATTATTAGGTTGTCACTGGACTTAGCACTGGCCGCATTAAAAATAAATTTGATTTAGTGATCAGACTAGTTTCTCTCTCTCTCTCTCTCTCTCTCTCTCTCTCTCTCTCTCTCTCTCCTTGTACAACTGAGCAGGCCACGGTTGATAAGCTTTAGTTACACAGAGTGAGATTTCATCTAAATTGGATAACCGTAAAAGAAATAAACAATCTAGTCATAATAGAAAGCTCTCTCTCTCTCTCTCTCTCTCTCTCTCTCTCTCTCTCTCTCTCTCTCTCTCTCTCTCTTCTGATATTCTATGACGCTAAATTTCTGTCATCTGAAACTAAAATTTCAGGAAATTCATGTCTTCCCCACCCCCACCCCCTTTCTCTCTCTCTCTCTCTCTCTCTCTCTCTCTCTCTCTCTCTCTCTCTCTCTCTATTACTTGCTATGATTTAATGGCCACCCCACCCAAAATCCTTGTTGAATGCACCCACTTTCTAATATGCGTTGCCACGTGCACCCCCACTCGGCAAAGACGCCTTCCAGGGCGCCCCGACTGAAAAATCTTTTCCTCACTTCTGGTAAAAACTTTCTTGGCCATGCAAATCGAATTTCGTTGCCAATCTCTCCTTCATCAAACATGACCGCAAGCACTGGGGGGCCTTCTATCGTCCTCTGGTCTTCTCCTGGTTGAGATACTGCCATAATAGAAAAAAAAAATTTTCTCTCTCTCGCTTTTGCTTATTCTCTCCCGACATTTCATGACGATGAATTTCTATGGCGTCTGAAACTGATCTCTCAGTAAATTCATCTCTCTCTCTCTCTCTCTCTCTCTCTCTCTCTCTCTCCTCCTGACATTTCGTATTTCGTGCCACTAAATTTCTATGGCGTCTGAAACTGAAATTTCAGTAATTTCATGTATTCTCTCTCTCTCTCTCTCTCTCTCTCTCCCTGACATTTCGTGCCACTAAATTCCTAAGGCGTCTGACACTGGAATTTCTGTAAATTCACGTCTTTCTCTCTCTCTCTCTCTCTCTCTCTCTCTCTCTCTCTCTCTCTCTCTCTCTCGTTTTTGCTTATTCTCTCCCGGCATTTCATGCCGATAAGTTTCTATGGCGTCTGAAACTGATATTTCAGTAAATCTCTCTCTCTCTCTCTCTCTCTCTCTCTCTCTCTCTCTCTCTCTCTCTCTCTCTCTCTCTCTCTCTCCTGACATTTCGTATTTCGTGCCACTAAACTTCTATGGCGTCTGAAACTGATATCTCAGTAAATTCATCTCTCTCTCTCTCTCTCTCTCTCTCTCTCTCTCTCTCTCTCTCTCGTTTTTGCTTATTCTCTCCCTGCATTTCATGCCGATAAGTTTCTATGGCGTCTGAAACTGATATTTCAGTAAATTCATCTATCTCTCTCTCTCTCTCTCTCTCTCTCTCTCTCTCTCTCTCTCTCTCTCCTGACATTTCTGCCACTAAACTCTATGGCGTCTGAAACTGATATCTCAGTAAATTCATCTCTCTCTCTCTCTCTCTCTCTCTCTCTCTCTCTCTCTCTCTCGCTTATTCTCTCCTGATATTTCGTGCCACTAAATTTCTATGGCGTCTGACACTGAAATTTCTGTAAATTCACGTCTTCTCTCTCTCTCTCTCTCTCTCTCTCTCTCTCTCTCTCTCTCTCTCTTACCTGACATTTCATTACACTAAATTTCCATGGCGTCTGAAACTGAAATTTCAGTAAATTCGTGGCCTCCTCCTTCTCCCTCTCTCTCTCTCTTCATCTCATAACGCTAAGTTTCTATGGCGTCTGACACTGAAATTTCTGTAAATTCACGTCTTCTCTCTCTCTCTCTCTCTCTCTCTCCATTTCATTACACTAAATTTCCATAGCGACTGAAACTGAAATTTTGGTAAATTTCTGTTTTCTATTTATTTCGAATTACTGCGACACTGATCCCTAGGTCAATTTGAAACTGACATCTTCATAAATTCATATTTTATTTTTTCTCATATTCTATTTTCCCATGTAGTGTGTTTCTAATAGATATATGTTTATGTGTGTTTTTTTTTTTTTGTTGAGCGATGACACTAATCAGTGTGTTTTTCTGCTGAGCGATGACACTAGTCACTGTTTCGACAAGAGAATGTGATTGCAACATGTATTAGTATTCTGTAAAAGACAACTATTGAGATGGCTATTTGTCTGTTCGTCCGCACTGTTTCTGTCCGTCCTCAGGTCTTAAAAACTACTGAGGCTGGAGGGCTGCAAACTGCTATGTTGATCATCCACCCTCCGATCATCAAACATACCAAACTGCAGCCCTCTAGCCTCAGTAGTTTTTATTTAATTTAAGGTTAAAGTTAGCCATGTCGTGCGTCTGGCACCACTATAGGTGCCAACAACACAGGCCGCCACCGGGCCGAGGCTGAAAGTTTCATGAGCCGCGGCTGAGTTTCATACAGCATTATAAACTGTACAGAAAACTCGGCTGCGCCGAAGAAAATTAAGCGTATTTTTTACTGTATATTTTTAACGTTCAAAAACACTAAACCCTGCGCTAACTTGATAATAAGATTGAAAAAAAAAGTCCCATTCCTCTGTTTTGTCCTTTTGTTGGCCAGAGATAACACTAATCCGTGTTTTGACTTTAAAAAACTGCAACACTAATTCCTATTTTTACTTTAAAAAAAGCACTGCATCTCCATAAAATAATTTTCGTGAAATTCAAATATTCTATTTCATTATTCACAACTGAGCACTGGTGACTTTTCAGAATCCTTTAATCCTCATGTCGGCTTAAAATTACGATGAAAATAATGTTTGTTCTTTCGGGGCTGAAAAGCAAGGGTTGGGAAAAGGGGCATTTGGTGGTAATCGTATTGATGCATTGATGACATCGCCTAAGGAAATGAACAACGGATGGAATATCAACACACTTTCAATATTTGCAATCGTATCGATGCAAGACTGCAATTGTAATATACATACATACATACATACATATATATATATATATATATATATATATATATATATATATATATATATATATATATATATATATATATATATATATATATATATATACACACACACATACACACACTTCTGGAGAGTATTGCTTTGACTGATATTGCTATGCCTTAATTGCAAGCCAGTTGAACCGAGTTGATATGGAGAAACTGTCTTCCGTATTTTAAAACAGAAAATACAATAGGGCCTAGACAGTAAGTACTGTAATGAATGAGATTCGATTATCTACTATTAGTTTGTAATGAAAAAATTCGATTATCATATTATTTGTTACGTACTCGATAAAAATATTACATATAAGTACATAATTCATCTTATATTTCAGGCACTCCAATATGTTTTTTTTTTTATTTTCAAGTTTACTTATCTTCATAAAAATATTTGCTTATGAATATATACTGTTAATCTTACGTAACAAAGTATTAATATTATATTTCATTACCCTCAATTTGTGAACCTTAATAAATGACCTCGCCGCCTGGCCTTTGGTCTAAATTTTATATTCCTTTCCTTTCCATTAATCAGGAGGGAATGATGGTCTCCCCTACCAATAATTTACCACACGAAGTAACACCAAATTCAGGCGATGAGACGTAGTTTGGGCCATTTTTTATGATCAACAAATTAAATCTGGGCGTTCTGTCAAACTCAACCCTTCCCCTGCGCGCGATTCTTACCTATTTCCCGCTGGTCTCCCCTTCTGCAATTTGTGACAATTTGTGACTCTGGAACTCGTGTTCTGGGTGAGATTAGCGCGGTCTTTCAACCTGTCTGTCTCTGTCGTTGCTTTTACACAGAATAATATGAAGTGCCACTTTTCATTACCGTTTATTTTCATTTTTCAGCATCGCTTACCAAGGTTTCTCTCTTTCTCTCTCCCTCTCTGTCTAACATTTTGAGTTTTCCCGGAATTGCTACTGTTTATGTTTGGATTTGGGTTTCATGACCATCTCTCTCTCTCTCTCTCTCTCTCTCTCTCTCTCTCTCTCTCTCTAGAATTTAGAATATTCCTGGTATTCATTTTATTTGCATTCTCTCTCTCTCTCTCTCTCTCTTACATTTAGAATATTCAGTGTATTACTAGAATTTTATTTTGCATTCGAGTTTATCTCTCTCTGTCTGTCTGTCTGTCTGTCTGTCTGTCTGTCTGTCTGTCTCCCTCTCTTAGATTCAGAATATCCCAGGAACTAGTGGTATTTTAGTTTGGTTTATTTCTGTCTCTGTCTCTCTCTCTCTCTCTCTCTCTCTCTCTCTCTCTCTCTCTCTCTCTTACTTTTAGAATATTCAATGTATTACTTGAATTTTATTTTGCATTTGGGTATCATCTCTCTCTCTCTCTCTCTCTCTCTCTCTCTCTCTCTCTCACACACACACACACACACATTTAGAATATTCAATGTATTACTTGAATTTTCTCTCTCTCTCTCTCTCTCTCTCTCTCTCTCTCAAACTAATTCTTATTCAACATAAGCACAACCCTATACCACTAAATATAACCAGACAAATCTGAATTCCATGACGTCGTCACAGAAATCTCCTCTGACAGTCAATATGACAATGCCGTAGAATTGAACTGAAT
>NC_089782.1:42121321-42161321 GCF_040412425.1 Macrobrachium rosenbergii | reverse complement strand
TAAACGAGCACCTCCGAAGTACCCAGTTACTGAGTTGCATCAAAATAATGGAAAATTAATTTTGACCTGTGATATACAAACCAAGGCTTATTAAAACCACAGCCGAACGGAACATTTACGTCCGAACTGATCTTTGACCCTGAAAAACAAGTCAAGGTAAAAAAAAAAACACAGTGAGTAAAAAATTACCAGTTCATAAGGTACCTACTTAACAAGTTTTACGAAAATCACATTAAAAAAACCAAAATTTTAACTTTTAATTTGAAGTCTGATTTGGTAAAGGCTCATACTTTCATTAATATGAAAAAAGAGACTGATTTCATCTTTTGTATTGACCTGTGATCTTGCGCAACATGTCAAGCTGAGAATATTTGGAAAAATAAGCAATACACCCCAAAAAGTATCTGCAACTGAAACTTTAAAAGTTGAAGCAGAGATGCAATAAATTAAATTTAATGCTATTCTCCTTGCATTTTAATACATTTTTATCTATTTAATTTATTTTTTCTTTTTAATAAGTGAGCTCTCTTCATTCTGTATTTCCCTTTACCTTATCTTGCTTCCTAATGAACACCATAATATTCTTTGGAAGCATGAATTTCAAGTCAATGGCCCCTATGGTGGGCTTGTTCCATATGCATAGGGTTCATCTGAAGTTTCAACAAAACAAGAAAACAAGGAAGAAACTGGTAATCATAGTGATTATAATAATGCCTCTAAAAACTATCAAGATCTGTATGTTTAATTCGACTGATTTCTTATCATGCTTCCTTAATCTGGAAATACTTGAATTTTCAACACCTCTTGTGTTTGCGGTTACTTTACAGAAATTAATTCTACAAAATACTGCCGCTCTTATACTGTAAGCTTACTCCTGGAAAAGACCCGGAATACCCTTCCAAAGAACATTCTTCTCTCTCTCTCCGAGAAGACAAAAATTAAATGGCCTCTGTTATTACCCTGAAGAACGCCCGCGGTATTTGTTAGATCCTCTTAGAAACAGAGACAAGATTAGGTGCAAATTGAAAATAGTTTCTACTTCGGTTTCATCCCAGCCGGCAAAGCTGCTTACGTCCACGAAGACAATGAAAATATTCGCATCCCCCGGGAGCGAAACCTTTCGCAAGAAGGGAATAATGGAAACTATTCTTCTGCAAAATGTGTTTTTCGTCTCTGCGCGACACAAATAACACTCGCTCAGCTCGATTCATCGTTGAGGCGTCCCCCGTGCAAAGGCACTTCAATATGCTTGCGTCATTGTTTTCTACGCTGTTTAATGCTGAGCTCTGTAATTTAATTCATTCTTTCCTTCCGTGTCCGAGAGAATGTTTATTTTTCGTCATGGATTTCATTTTATCTACGGTTTTATTCAACGTGTAACATAATACAGTAGCACCTCAACTTAATGGACACTTTGGAGGTCTGTCCATTCCGAAAAGTTACAAAACTTGCACTTGAATTTTTTTCAAGATGTCGCATAGATCACAGTATTTCCACATGGTTCATAACTTACACCAACCTGTTCTTTACATCAAACGTTCAATTTAAGTGATACATCTCAAAATGCATCACATCTAAAATGGCAGCATTGGACAAAGGAATCATATGGTGGCTGATAAGCAAAGAAGTCCACTGAGCTGAGGTCCATTAAGTTGGGGAGTTTTTCTTTACTACAGTATCCAAGATGACGAAGCCCGGGCCAACGTGGGTTGCCAGGTGTTCAGGCTACCAGATGTTTCTCCCATCCCCGTCGGCTTCTCTATTTACTTTTTTTTGTTCCAGCTGTCAATTCATAACGGCGCCTCTCCACGTAGGGAAAATGATAGAGGAGGAATTCGTTTTAAAACGCAGCATTTAGGGTGCGATAATGAATCATATTGTAACGTCCTGTTCATCTTAATTGCCTTGCCAATCAAGCAAGAAACGGAGCGGTCGCCATCCTTTAAGTTTCGGCTCTCTCTCTCTCTCTCTCTCTCTCTCTCTCTCTCTCTCTCTGTATATGTCAGTTGTTCACAAAAAGACGTTGTAAAGGCAATACAATGTATGAACCATTTAAAGTTGTTAAGAGTGGGTGCTTAACGAAACATTTTGCGGTAATGATGCAGAAGTATCGTGTTCTGAGTGATTTCTTTAATGTTATGCTTCGTTGCTTGAGATTCAGTTTTTACCGTTTCCATAAGGTTACGCATTCCAGATTTGTTCTAGACAAATCGATGAATGCATGACGTACAAATAACAGCAACTGGTTCGATGTTCGTCTGAGGAATGACTAGAGTAGACGACCTAAACGCTCCCCGTTTTAGTTTTCTGTAAAAGAAAACTATTGTGCCGGCTTTGTCTGTCAGTCCGCACTTTTTTCTGTCCGCCCTCAGATTTTAAATACTACTGAGGCTAGAGGGCTGCAAATTGATATGTCGATCATCCACCCTCCAACAAATTGCAGCCATCTAGCCTCAGTAATTTTATTTTATTTAAGTTTACTATTAACCATAATGGTGCGTCTAGAAACGATATAGGACAGGCCACCATCGGGCCGTGGTTAAAGTTTCATGGACCACGGGTTATACCGAGACCACCGAAAAATAGATCTATTTTCGGTGGCCTTGATTATACGCTGTACAGAAAACTCGACTGCGCCGAAGAAGCTTCGGCGCATTTTTACTCGTTTCTTTATGCATTTGGTGTGAGCCCTTCTATTAATAACAGTGTCCCTATAAAAGGGAACCATAAATACGAAGAGAGTCCTCTGTATTTCACAGAAAACTGGGTGATGCAGAAAGCAAGATATGTAAACGTAAGGCGTTATCAAATTTTTCTAACAGATCCACGTTTCTAGTGAGCCGGCCCAAGGGGTTTATTAAACATACGGCGAAACTTAGAAAAACAAATAAAAGTCGTGTCGCTAGGAATGAATGGGATGGTGAAAAGAATCTCAATATTATTTTTCCCAAGGCACACTGTAAGAGCTTAATCCCCTACAAGGTAGATTCTTTTCTACAGCCTTACTTTTTTTAAACTACAGTGAAAGTGCCAAAGACGTAGAGACACAGAAGACTGCAATGACCTTTAATGCACTGTATCTTAATCTCTCACACGCACACACACACATCAAGTAACTTGTCTTGATTCGAAAATAATCTTAATGCTGCTCAAATCTATTTAGTACTAATCCGAACTCTCTCTATCTCTCTCTCTCTCTCTCTCTCTCTCTCTCTCACACACACACACATACACACACACACACACACACACACACACGCACACATCAAGTAGCTTGTCTTGATTCCAAAATAATCCTAATGCTGCTCAAATCTATTTAGTACTAATCCTTTCTCTCTCTCTCTCTCTCTCTCAAGTAGCTTGTCTTGATTCTCTCTCTCTCTCTCTCTCTCTCTCTCTCTCTCTCTCTCTCCGTACCTTGATTCCCGATAAATCCAATGGCCGTAACGATCATCCTTAATTAACCGCTACCCTGAAAAGAGCCCCGAACGCGTTATAAACTCACGCTAAGCACGCGACTAATCTCAGCAAGGTTAATCACCCTCTTAACGATATTATATTGGTCGCAAACAGGCACGAAGAATGTCGGTTTTAAGCGAGATTCAAGGTCCTGATGTCAGCATTGACGAAAGTTATCGGAGTGATGGAGGGAAGTGATGTTATATGGAGGAGATTAGGACAAAGTGATTTATTTTCTCCCCGCGGTGGCCTTGGGACCTTCGTCGGCAGTTTATTATCGCTTGGTAAATTCGTTTCCCCGTGTTCCTCGCTCTGATTGAAAGGAGGGGAGTATAATAAACTCAAACATACACATACACACACACATATATATATAATATATATGCGTGTCTGTGTATAAATGTATGTGTATATATAAATATATAAACATACATATATATGTATATATATATATATATATATATATATATATATATATATATATATATATATATATATATATATAGAGAGAGAGAGAGAGAGAGAGAGAGAGAGAGATCAAGAGAGAGAGAGAGAGAGAGAGAGAGATGTGATCAATGTATATATGTGCAAGCGGATGCGCATATATATATATATATAAATATATATATATATATATATATATATATATATATATATATATATATATATATATATATATATATATATATATATATATATATATAATCCATCATCCACCTCTTATCTTGTGTGCTCTCTCTCGCTTCCTGGGTGCTGATGAAGCCCCTCCTTTCCATACCGCTTTCACTAATTACGTTATTTCCTAGTAAGACTCTTCTTCTTAACATACAAATGAATGAAAGCTGTATCGCGCAAAACAAAAAACGAAAACTCATGACGTTCCCGTCATGAATCAAAATCAAAAATTTCATAATTACCTCGCTGTAATCAGCCAATAATAATTATTAATTTCTGCCCCATAATGGCCAAGCAACTGACACAGAGCTACAAGGACGAAGGCAAACGACAAAAAGCGAAGAATTTCGACGTTAACGTCAAACCTTCAGCATGGGCAGCCTCAAAGGACAAGGTTAGCACCGACCGCACGCTCTTCCCTGACCTTCTATCGGGTTTAATTCTCTACGCCAATTAACCCTAATGATTGTCCAACCTTGCAATCAACTGATGTCACCGTCCTTCCCCACACTCCTGGCAATTAACGCCCAAACAGAATCCGAAATAAGTCGACCTGGAAAGTGACGATACTCCGCGATTGGAATTCGTAATTAGGATCTCGACCGCGGATAAAGGAGTCGGGTTCTGTTTTCTTAGTTAATAATAATAATAATAATAATAATAATAATAATAATAATAATAATAATAATAATAATAATATAATATATATATATATATTTATATATTATATATTTACTAGCAGTACCTCATTAAAACTGGATGGTACCTAGCGGAGATGTTTAATCAGGAAAAGTTATTTTTCCTGATTAAATGTCTCCTCTAGATACCATCCAGTTTTAATGAGTTCCTGTTAGTAATTGTATTAATGCACAGAACAACTGTGTATGTGATAAAGTTAATATATATATATATATATATATATATATATATATATATATATATATATATATATATATATATATATATATATATATATATATATAGATAGATAGATATAGATATATATATATATATATATATATATATATTTTTTTTTATGCCAAAAGCCAAGCGCAGGCTGGGACCTATGAGGTCATTCAGTGCTGAGAGTAAAATTGCAACAACATCAGGAGAAGGTGGAAAGTAAGACGGAAGAAAGAGAATATGAAAGGAGGTACAGTAAAAGGAATTAAAGGGGTTGCAGCTAGGGGCCCAAGGGACGCTGCAAAGAACCTTAAGTAATGCCTACAGTACACCGCATGAGGTGCACTGACGGCACTAGCCACCTACGGGATGCTTCCTTAGGCATCTGATACAAGCGGCAACTGATCTTAATGACGATCGATAGGTACCGGTATGGGTCTGAGTGTGAAAGTTCTACGCAGCTTGACGTAATGTTGCCTTCGTATTGGAGTATTAATCACGATGAGTTCCCCCGTAGAGAGAAGTAGCGCCGCCAGTGCACCTTACGTGGTGTACTGTAGGCATTACGGCATTACTATAGAGTATTTACTGCGCCCCTTCGGTCCCCTAGCTGCACCCACTTTTTAGTCCTTTAATCTACCTCCATTGATGCTTGTCCTTCAATATCGCTGTCCAACACCTCTAACTGTCACTTTTTCGTGCAATTGTGGAGTTTTCTCCTACTTTCTTCTTTAGACCCTTGCACTTCATCTCCTTTATTTTCTGGCTCGGTTTATCATACTCTCTCACCACTCTAACTCCCTCTTTTCACTGTCAGTTCCTCATTGGACGGGTTGGTATCGTTCTCGGCCAGCACTCTGCTGGGCCCGCGTTCGATTCTCCGACCGGCCAATGAAAAATAAGAGAAATTTATTTCTGGTGATAGAAATTCATTTCTCGTTATAATGTGGTTCGGATTCCACAATAAGCTGTAGGCTCCGTTGCTAGGTAACCAATTGGTTCTTAGCCACGTAAAATCAATCTAATCCTTCGGACCAGCCCTAGGAAAGCTGTTAATCAGCTCAGTGGTCTGGTTAAACTAAGGTATACTTTTTTTTCCTTTTCACTGTTTTCAGCGGTGAATGGCCGGAAGTGCCCCAGTGCCTGGCTTGACAGCCCAAATTTCATAAATCAACCAATCGCGAGGAGTTCCCTTGAGGGAGTCCCGCTGTCGTTACCTGCATCCCTCAGTGCGAGCGGGAAGAATATTTCTTCATAACCCGACAATAAATGCGAAAAGACTGCACGCCGCCTCGTGATTAATGACTGACCTTAATAACATCCATAATCCTGACGCTACACTGACTCATTCCGTTTGGCTCTTTGACCTCGTTGCGAGGCATCGTTGCTCTTACGAAACCTCTTGGGGGTAAGAGATATACTTATAGTTTTTGGTATTTTTTTTCTTTTACTTAAGAAGGAGCAGTGACCCGATGCTCGGCCTCTTTCGTTTCGCATTCCGGACTGGGACATTGGTCAATTGCTTGCAACCATTCCAGCGCAAGAAGAGCAATTGATAAGACGAATTGAGCGTTTACTATACAAAATAAATGCTGTTGAAACTGCCATTTTGTTTAACAAAACCAACAACAATAATAATAATAATAATAATAATAATAATAATAATAATAATAATAATTTTTTAATAAATATCAACAATTATATATAAAACTATATTGCTTTGTAAACACTGATGAGGAACACCGTTCACGTATTCGAGTCTTTGCTTTTGCTCCAAGTGAGAAACATTTTGTAAGTGTATTTTTATAATAATAATAATAATAATAATAATAATAATAATAATAATAATAATAATAATAATAATAATAATAATAATAATAATAACAGGAAAAAGACCTTCTTTAACACAGGTTTTGTTAAACAAAATGGCAGTTTCAACAGCATTTATTTTATATAGTAAACGTTCAACTCGTCTTATCAATAATAATAATAATAATAATAATAATAATAATAATAATAATAATAATACTATTAGGAAAAAGACCTTTAATACAGGTTTTGTTAAACAACATGGCAGTTTCAACAGCATTTATTTTACATAGTAAACGCCCAATTCGTCTTATCAATTGCTTCTCTTGCGCTGGAATGGTTGCAAGCAATTGACCGATATTCATTTCCGGTGGCTTAGTGATGTGTAGGAGGTAGTTCTCTTGGGGTGTCGACTAGTTTCGCCCTTCTCGTTAGGGCATCATTCAGGACAGGATCGCAGGATGCAATGGCTGTAATGCTGAGTGGATTTTTCATCTGATGCCCTAACGAGAAGGGCGAAACTAGTCGACACCCCACGAGAACTACCTTCTAAACATCAATAAAACACCGGAAATGAATATCGGTCAACTGCTTGCAACCATTCTAGCACAAGAAAAGCAGTTGATAAGACGAACTGAGCGTTTACTATATAAAATAAATGCTGTTGAAACTGCCATTTTGTTTAACAAAACCAATAATAATAATAATAATAATAATAATAATAATAATAATAATAGTAATAATAATAAATATCCACAATTATATATAAAACTACATTGCTGTGTAAACACTGATGAGGAACACCGTTCAGGTATTCAAAAGTCTTTACTTTTGTATTTTACATAGTAATACATTTTACTACACGAATGTGGAATTTTATGGCACAAAATGTTTTTCACGAGATTGCGAACTTCCTACCAATAATAATAATAATAATAATAATAATAATAATAATAATAATAATAATAATAATAATAATAATATCCTTTGTTTCAGCCCAGCGCCATATACATGGAATATACAAAGTAGAGACAATACAGTACACACAATTCAGATACACCAGATAAAAGGATTAAAATAGTAATCCGCTATATCTATACAATTTAGATACAAGAGATAAAAGGATTAAAAGAGTAATCGGCTATATCTATACAATTTAGATACACGAGAACAATATATAAAATACCTTAGTTTAACCAGACCACTGAGCTGATTAACAGCTCTCCTAGGGCTGGCCCGAAGGATTAGACTTATTTTACGTGGCTAAGAAATAACTGGTTACCTAGCAACGGGACCTACAGCTTATTGTGAATCCGTACTATATTATACCGAGAAATGAATTTCTATCACCAGAAATAAATTCCTCTAATTCTTCATTGGCCGGCCGGAGATTCGAACGCGGGCCCAGCAGAGTGCTAGCCGAGAACTATACCGACCCATCCAACGAGAAACTACACGAGAGATATGGATTAAAATAGTAATCGACTATATCCAAACAGTTGTTGAAGTAGTAGTAATAATAGTATTCATAAAAATGGTAATGATATAATATTGAAATAATAGTAAAAATAAGAAAAATTATAAAAAAAATGAGGTTGCGAGCCACTCAGCTAAGCCTTACCATAAAGAGTGACCTGTAGCCTTAAGTGCCAACGATAGCATCATTATGGGGTCTCCTGGAACTGGCATCCACAAAGCTACCAACCTAATTGATTGACTGATTTATATGATTACTAAAACTGGCGTCACAACACTACCGACCTAAGAATGAGCGATGCTCAATTCCCCTACTTCAAAGACAGAGAAACATAAAAGACGAAAAAAAGAGAAACAATTGAAAAAAGTTTCTTCGGCGCAATCGAGTTTTCTGTACAGCATCTAATGCTGTATGAAACTCTCAGCCACGGCCTATGAAACTCTCAGCCGCGGCCCATGAACCTTTCAGCCACGTCCCGGACGTGGCCTGTGTTGCTGGCACCTATAGCGGTGCCAGACGCAGGATTATGGCGAACTTTAACCTTAAATAAAATAGAAACTACTGAGGCTAGAGGGCTGCAATTTGGTATGTTTTATGGTTGAAGAGTGAATGATCAACATACCAATTTGCAGCCCTCTAGCCTCAGTAGTTTTTAAGATCCGAGGGCGGGCAGAAACAGTGCGGACGGACAGACAAATAGCCATCTCAACAGTTTTCTTTTACAGAAAACCAAAAATGGAACGTTCCGTGAAACCGAATCATCTAATATCTCGTTTCAAAAAAAGAGGGAAAAAAAAGTATTAAGTCTCAGCGGAATTAAACCTCGAATTCTGACAGGTCAGGATATACGGTTATCTTCATCCAATTATGGAGCAGGCTGTGATAATAAGGAATTACGCTCAGTTTTACCCAAAAATTGAAATTTGGAGAAGTCTCCGATGATAATGATTAGGCAAGGAGAGAGAGAGAGAGAGAGAGAGAGAGAGAGAGAGAGAGAGAGAGAGAGAGAGAGAGAGAGAGAGAGAAGAGAGATTAAGAGAAGACAAAGAGATTAAGAGAAGGTTAAGGCAAAGATTACGAGAGAGAGAGAGAGAGAGAGAGAGAGAGAGAGAGAGAGAGAGCCGGGGGACGTAGTGGGGGAATAAAATGCATGGGATATTTTGAGCACAGTTACCAGGGAAAGTCTAAAAAGGCGATTAACAATTAACTACTGCTAGACAAGACTTTATGTGAGATCTTTTACAAGAAAAGGTAGATTGAACTCGAGAATTTTTTTCCAGTCTAAGAATTGTTGTTATAACCGCAAAATGAATTACATCTGAATCTTGTGTTCCATAAAAAATGCATGCGATCAATAACTGTTAAAACAAAAAAGAATTTGTTACCATTTACATACTAATACCGATTTTAAGGAATGAATAATGAAAATGATAATGCACAGCGACCCACAATGATTGGGAAAGATAATGAATATAAGTCGATGCAGGAAAAGTTTCCAGATACAGAGAGAGAGAGAGAGAGAGAGAGAGAGAGAGAGAGAGAGAGAGAGAGAGAGAGAGAGAGAGAGAGATTTTGGATATCTGCAGCGTACAAATAAATAACGGTCTAACTCGAAAAAAAAGCCGAGTAAACATTTTAATTGCAAAATTGCTTTTAACAGAAAACTTCCAGGAATGGTAAATTGGTCAGATCCAATTGCATCGCACTCTCTCTCTCTCTCTCTCTCTCTCTCTCTCTCTCTCTCTCTCTCTCTCTCTCTCTCCACGTGAATGCCTTTGTGCATCCCGAAATTCGGTCAACACAAAACTCCGACGCTTTGATCCTTCTAAAACAGTTTCCGGGAAATTTAATAAACAAGCAGGATGCCTTCATTTGGTAATGACAGCGAGACACTGGGAATTCACGGGGCTGAACAAGCACAATGAAACGCAACCATTAACCTACAAAAGGAAGACTGATATGATTACATGAAATTCTGAGGTGAGGGCGCTTGGCGATGCTCACCCATTCGGTGGGATCTGTGCGCCTTCTGTCTGTGAGAAATTCCCATAAACCGGAACAAAAGGGAAGACAAAAATAGTGAGAGACGAAATAGCTTCTCTCACAAGATATGTTGTCGTGCTATTTACGAAACAGAGGATCCATTGTGTATATGTATAGGTATATGTATGTGTTTATATATATATACTTCATATATGTATACACACACATATATATATATATATATATATTACACACACACACACACACACACATATATATATATATATATATATATATATATATATATATATATATATATAATCATTAAACTACAAACGTCCTTCAATATCCAATTAGCTCTACGTCCTTTGTAGCTTAATGCTTGTATATGAATCACGGTGATGTGACTGTGATAAAATTCAGTCACATATATAAGTGTGTATACATACTACACACACACACACACACACACACACACACACACACACACACATATATATATATATATATATATATATATATATATATATATATATATATATATATATATATATATATATATATATATATATATATATATGCATCTCTTATTTCCTTTTATTCGGCTTTACAGGAATTTCTCACAGACAGAAGAAACACAAAGCCGAACAGAATGAGCATCGCCAAGCGCTGGCACGTAAGAATTTCTTATACTCTTATTAGCGTCTTGCTTGTGCAGATTAATGGTCGCGTTCCATTGTGTCCTTTCAGCCGAACAAACTCTTAGTGTCTCGCTGTCTTCATCAAATGACGGCCATATCCTGTTTGTTTAAATTTCCTGGAAACTACTGTATATTAGAACGATCAAAGTGTCGAATTCTGATACAGGTTAGGGAAAACGGAGTAATACATACATACACACACGTGTATATATATATATATATATATGTATATATATATATATATATATATATATATATATATATATATATATATATATATATATATATGTATATACACATATATATATATATATATATATATATATATATATATATATATATATATATATATATATATTATATATATATATTATATATATTGCGTTTGCATATTAATCGGTTTCCCCAACGGAAGAAAGCCACAAAGTCCATAAAAAAACTTAATGCTTCAAAAACCTGCTGCACAGACTCATCAGGAGTGCGTCGATCCCCATTCACATAAACTGCACAAGTCACATCCATCTTAAAAGTACTATCTCTCGCTTCCTAAATATAAAAGCTCTCACATGTCAGTTTTTTTTTTACTTCATCTATGCTAGCCATTCTCAGCCTGTATTTCATCCACCATCCACACGCTTCCGAGTTATACTTTTACTGACCTATAGTCCTCCATTCTCTCCTCAAGACCAGACCACTTCAGAATAGTCTGATGTACTTTTTCATCTACGCTAACCTTTTTATCACTTCTTTGTACCTACATTTCTCTCTTTTTCAATCTCTCTTACTTACGCTACAGTGGGAATGCGTTTTAATAGCTCTTAGCTTTTTTTCTTTAACATCTCCGTCTCTCTTTCTTATATATATATATATATATATATATATATATATATATATATATATATATATATATATATATATATATATATATATATATATATATATTATATATATAGATATAAATATATGTACATATATATATATACACACATTTATATACATATACATGTACATACATACATATACATATTGTATATATATAAATATATATATATATATATATATATATATATATATATATATATATATATATATATAGATAGATAGATAGATAGATAGATAGATAGATAGATACAATATACATATATGTGTGTGTGTGTGTTTCTATAGTTGTGTGTGTGTGCGTGAGCGTGTGCGGAAAAGAGAGAAAAAGCGGGATGGAAAGTGAGATAGCATTTAATGTTGTTTGCTTATCTTGCCACCAGCTTTGGTCAAAGTGCCTTTTTTTGTAATCTACACATAAGAGTCATACCGACCACCGAGAGGTATAATTTCCCTTCAGCATCACTCCTCTCCCTTTTCGCCTCTTCCTATCCCTTTCACTCTTCAGCTCCCTATTTTCCATTCTCTCTCCGCATTCCACGTCCCATTCTCTTCATTTCCCCTTTCATGTCCTTCTGGCGGAGTGACACCAGTTTCCACGTAATTGCTCATTACTTGCAAAGTGTTCGAGCTGGGTTCCCTCCCTCCCTCTCTCTCTCTCTCTCTCTCTCTCTCTCTCTCTAAACCCTAACGGCCCCGAGGCCTTACTCCTCCTCAAGGCGAGTGGCTCCCGTTTCCCCTCTTCATACGTCAGAGTCTTTTCTTTTCTCTTTTTTCTTTCTCTCCTCATTTTTCCCAACCTCTAAGGTCCACAGCGAGCTGACCTTGTTCACGCCCCCGCCCCCCTCCCCCCCTCACAACCTTCCTCCTTATTAGCTGGAAGTAACCAAGGACGTGTAGGGCGAACAACTTGTGTCCTCGGGGAGGAGTTTTATCTCGGGGTTATCTCAAGTGGATCGATTTGGAGTCCTTGGTTTTAAGGTTTTAAGGAACGTAATGAAGGGAAAAAAATGAAGTTGTTCGCACTTTCAGTTTTCTGTAAGAGAAAACTTTTGAAGTCTGTCCGTCCGCCCTGAGATCTTAAAGACTACTGAGGCTAGAGGGCTGCAAATTGGTATGTTGATCATCCACCCTCCAATCATCAAACATACCACATTGTACCCCTCTAGCCTCAATAGTTTTTATTTGATTTAATGTTAAAGTTAGCCATGATCGTGTGTCTAGTACAGCTATAGGTGCCAACAACACAGGCCACCACAGGGACGTGGCTGAGAGTTTCATGGGCCGCGGCTGAGAGTTTCAAGGGCCGCGGCTCAGAGTTTCATGGGTCGTGGCTGAGAGTTTCATACAGCATTATACGCTGTACAGAAAACTCGATTGCGCCGAAGAAACTTGAGCAATTTTTATACTTGTTTAATCACACAGTGAATGAAAATCTTCTATTAACGGAAACGGATAAATTTTCATAACCCTCATCGTCCATTTACTTGCTCATATCACTGTCGTTCCAGGCCCTTCAAAGTCCACCCAAGCTTTCACTCCAATATTCCCTTTACGGTTCGCTTCTCCTCCTCCTCCTCCACCTCCTCCTCCCTCTTCCTCCAAGTCCTCCAACTCCTCCTCCTCCTCCTCCTCCTCCATCACTTTGATCCTTTTCAGCCGTTTCCACGCATTTCCCTGCCTCTCTACACATTCCACGGATCTCTTGGCTTCATCTTTCACTCCAAATGCCCTTGGCATCCTTGTGGGTAGAAGAAGAGTACACTCAAGACGGTCCTCATTTGTGAGCGCCCACTTCGCGAGAAGTCTAACTTCCTCTTCCTGAGAGGCGATTGTCTCCTTCAAGATTATCCTTCCTCACTTATACTCTTCTAATCTCTTTCCTCTGTTATCTCTTTTCTTCTTGAGACGTCCTCCTGTCCTCTGAAGAGCTCTTCTTACTTTCTCGAGGAGAGAAATAAGATAAAGAAAATATGAGAAAGGAATAATGTTTCCCTTAACAGGTACTTCGTCTCCCTTTTCTTTCCAAACATTATCATAATAAGCCAACAATAAACGTTGTCTTTTTTTTTTTTTAGTTCCCCAATGAAAAAAGTTTTAATGAACGCTCTCCCTTAGGCAATGATATATCTCTGCCGCCACTGGAAAAGAGGCAGGTTATAAGATTCAGAATGTACCGAGGAGGGCACAGAATTTATTACAGAAGTCAGTGGCCTGAAAGATTGATCAAACCGGTTGACCCTCGAAATTGTAAGTCCCATACGTTCACCTCCTTTGCTTCGCTGGCCTCAGTGTGACCAGCTGCTATATTGCGTTTTATAAGCGATGGGGACTTTTCCCTGTGTCTGTCTGTCTGTCTGTCTGTCTGCCTCATACCCATATTCCTTGCTTCTCATTCAGGCGTCGTCTTGTGGCTTTATAGTAAAGAAAAAAAATGTTTTTTTAAATGTATGGAGTGCTCTGATTAATCAAAACAGATAATTTTGCTTTTCGGACGATAATGATTATAATGTTCTCACCGTAAGTCCTAGTTTTTTTCAAGTTAAACTTTAACATAAGTGAGAGAGAGAGAGAGAGAGAGAGAGAGAGAGAGAGAGAGAGAGAGAGAGAGAGAGAGAGAGTTACCTGTTTCACAGTCTGAACGACCTTGATATATCAACCTTTCATTTCGCCTGAATTTAATAGCTATTCATGTTTGTTCACGAGCCATTTAACCATTTACAATCCAGACAGTCTTCCGCTCGCATGGCATCGAGCCCTGACAGCAGTCGATGAGAAAAATCCTAACTACGGTCGAAGTTACGTCGATGTCAGGTAGTGTTAACTTTAAAACTGCAAATGACGTAAACACCTTTCTCCGAGTAATGAGGACAATTCTGCAAAACTCTCCAGGAGTTTCTGTGACGTCATTTCTGACAAAAGCACCCTCGACAATTTCTTTGCGTTTGGCGTAAACATTTCGTCAAATTTATCAGACGGTGAATTTTGAATCGTGCTTTCCAGGGTAATCGACAGGGAATATACCTTCCCTGTTTCTTCGTGTTGTCTTTTTTACTGGAAACACTATCAATCAAAAATTATTTTAGTTATTCCAATAATGCTGTCAGTGATGTTTGGCATTTATTTGTTCATTATTTTTTTTTTTTTTTTTTTTTTTTTTTTTTTAGGGAAGCCTGGAGTTAAATTGAGCAATTGGGCCAACCTGACACTTTTGTTTTTGTCGGCACCTACAGCAATTTTTCCTCTGCCTTTGCGTAAGATCTACCTCACAATAAAAGACCCCTTCAGCAGTCTTTATGCGATCGAAATATTAGAAGCCCTTGTTTCAGAAGCTGTGGCAGTAATCATAAAACGCCACATTCCAAAAAATAATTCCCGTTCTTCGCTGGTTAAGCAAATGTCTGGCGCGATTAGCTGTCGATACTTTCTCGTACTATTCCTGTAAAAAGGCATCTTCATGGCTACGTGAATCTCAAAGACATCAACTCTCTCTCTCTCTCTCTCTCTCTCTCTCTCTCTCTCTCTCTCTCTCTCTCTCTCTCTCTCTCTTTAAGTAAAAAAAGATGTACGCTGAGAACATTATCAAGACATCTTACACACTCATTCCTACTGATGAGAGAAAGAAGAAGAAGAAGAAGAAGAAGAAGAAGAAGAAGAAGAAGAAGAAGAAAAAGAAGAAGTCACTTCAAAGTGACAAGAGTAATCCCGAGACTTTTGACAGAATGGTTCCCAGTGGCAAGTTTGCCAACGGACAACAAGAGCCTCTCGACGCCTGCTTTCAGTCTAAATGATCACAGAGACGCAGGTTTGTCAGCATCAAAAGAGGTTAGTCCATTAACGCAATTGTTTTCTCCTCTTCATCTGTTTCATGATTCATCTCTTTCGACTGACCTAATCTTTTTAAACTTCGGGTTACTTTACAAGTAATGCACATAAGCACACGCGAGCGCGCGCACACACACACACATATATATACTGGCAAGTGTAATTCTATGTTTATAATGGTATATTATATATATATATATATATATATATATATATATATATATATATATATATATATATATATATATATATATATATATATATATATATATATTATTTATATATATATATATATAATATTATTTATATATATATATATATATATATATATATATATATATATATATATATATATACATATACACATATATATGCGTGTGTTCGAATATCATTTCACTATTATGTTTTATGTTACCAAACAAACACCTGCATCATCTCCATGAAAAATGTAACGACCAACACCGAGGAAATTATTGACACAATTCATCGTGATTACTTAAGGCACAAAGGGAATTTATCTCCGCATTTCACGCAGTTGCCTCAAAAGACATCGAAACTCCACCAGAACGATCCCCACTAAAGTTGGAGGGAGGACCTAAAAAGCCATTCCGTTCCATAACAGCCCCTCCATCACACGGCCAAACAGCAATTACGAAAGTTATTTCACGTCTTCGTTATCCCGCCTAGAAGAGGGAAATTATGGGCGATAATTCTCCATTCGTCTCGTGAGTTCATAAAAAAAGACGTTTTTCAAGTAATAAAAGAAATTATTCATTTTTTACCTTTTTTTTTTTTGTTCGATTTTTTTCCGCTTTTTGTATTTTGATTATTATGATTTCTTATTTAATTTAATGCGAGGAGATCATTGAGAAGGGCTTCCTAATCGTACGCACACACACACACACACACTCACACACACATATGTGTGTATATATACATATATGTATGTATACTTTACATGTATATATTTATATTTATATAGATATATATACATATACATACACACATATATAATACATATTACTTATTTTATATATTTGGACAGACCTCCTAATATCCTTATGAAGGCCAGAACCGAACAGGGAAAAATAAGACGAATGGAGGAAGTAAATGAAGTGGGTTTAACGCCGCTGAAAGCTCAGCAAGAATTCCACAGCCTGAAAGTGGTGGGTAGGAAACTGTATAACCATCAGCTTTTCTACGACGCAATGAGTTAACACACATGCACAGACACAAAGTGACTAGTATCACATTATAAATGCTGATATACGAATATTTACAAAAATTAGAAAATAATAACAGAAAATTCTCTTTAAAAAAAACCGATTAATTCTTTCAAGATTTATCAAGAATGCTGCAATGAGTATATTCCTCTTTTGGTGATTTGCATGCTTTCATTTTTGCTTTCTTTATATTGTTCTTTATTTTCCCATCATATTAGTAATCTTTTCTTTGGAGTTTTGATCAGCAGCACAGCACCCTTTTTGGCTAATTTCGCAGGCAAGCGTGCTCATACTGATTAATAATAAAAATGATATTCATCTAACTTCTTCAGGACTCCCAAAACATTTTTCGGCTGATGTCCAAGAATATGAAATCACCTACAGATGTCTGTAGAACATTTTTGAACTAGATGCTTAAAAGAAGCAATATGATTAAAAGAAGCAACATGCTTAAAAGAAGGAACGTCAGTAATATGCAAATGTTTTTTGAAAGAGAAAGCATAAATAATACTCAAAACAACAATTGTGAAAACGAAAGAGAAAATTTCGAAAAACACCAAGCAATTTTGCAAGCCCTACCATTAGTTCCGTGTGTGTGTGTGTGTGTGTGTGTGTGTCGAGAGAGAGAGATTTTCCCCAAAACTTTTGAAAAAATTGTAACTGTTGCAACCCGTGCCTGAATTCTCACAGAGAGAGAGAGAGAGAGAGAGAGAGAGAGAGAGAGAGAGAGAGAGAGAGAGAGAGAGAGAGAGAGAGAGAGAAAGATTTTCCCAAAACTTTTGAAAATATTGTAACTGTTGCAAGCCATGCCTGAATTCTCAGAGAGAGAGAGAGAGAGAGAGAGAGAGAGAGAGAGAGAGAGAGAGAGAGAGAGAGAGAGATTCTAAAAACTTTTGGAAAAAACTGTAACTATTACAAGCCTTGCCTAAATTCTCTCTGCGAGAGAGAGAGAGAGAGAGAGAGAGAGAGAGAGAGAGAGAGAGAGATTAAAAAAAAAAGTGTACATCATCTCCGCACATAATGTTGCAACGGCCGCCAAAAGGCGGTGTGCCATGAAATGAAAGCCCCGTCCTGACCTTCACGGCCCTTCATCACGGAGAAAGAGGGGGAAGCAACTCTCCTACCACCTCCCCCCACCCTAACCATTTACTTCGTGTCCTTCCTCCTCCTCCTCCTCCTCCTCCTACCTGGAAATCCAATTCCCATCCTGGGATGAACATTTTCGTTGACGTCCTTGAGTTGCCCGGAAAGCTCCTTAGCCTCTTTTCCTTGAACTTTTGCAAGAGGCAAGGAAAGGTTTGGACGAGGGGGGGTTGTTGGGGGGAGGGGGTATTGAAGGGGATGGATGGGGGTTGGCTGGGACGGGGGAGGGAGGGTGGGGACAAGGACGTTGGAAGCAGGAACTTTGGCAAGAGGCAAGGAAAGGTTTTGGACGGGGTTGTTGGGGTGTCTGGGGGAGGGTTACTGAAGGGGATGGAGGGGGTTGGCTGGGAGGGGGAGTGTGGTGGTCTACGGAGTGGGAAGCAGGGGGACTCACAAAGTATAAGGAGAAAAAAACTCGAAAAAGGGATGGTTGGATACCAGGATTAAAGAACTCAGTAGAGGGCGCCAAAAAAAAAAAAAAGGTCGTGTGTGAGCAGGTATCAAAATAAAGAGGGCAAAACTTTTTTTTTTCGTCTCATTTACTTTCAGTCGTTCCTTTGAATTCGAGCGAGAAGGTAGGATTTGGAGAGGTGGAAAGCTGATCTTCTTAATATCTTTTTCTCCTTAACGGGAATCTCCTCTTTACGGTGTGTAAGTGTCTTATGTCATTCCAGGAATTTCTGACTCTTTCATAATCCGAGATGTAATATCTAGAACTTAATTATTACTCTGTTCTTTGCAGTTTGATTCCCGATTTTTGCCTAAATAAGATCGGATCATAGTGTGATATCAGGCTGAAAAAACCACCTATGTAACTTTGTCATCTGTCATTAAAGTTCTCTGACACTCTACAATATAATCTCTCTCTCTCTCTCTCTCTCTCTCTCTCTCTCTCTCTCTCTCTCTCTCTCTCTCTTTATCTACATATAAAAGGGTTAATAGGCATTGCCCCAATCGTGGCCTTACTCTGTACTGTAAGCGTGTGTGTGTGTGTGTGTGTGTGTATATACATATATATATATATATATATATATATATATATATATATATATATATTTATATGTATGCATATTTTATGTATATATATATACAGTATATACTGTATGTATGTATGTATGTATATATATATATATATATATATATATATATATATATATATATATATATATATATACATTTATATGTATGCATAGTTTATGTATATATATATACAGTATATACTGCAGCTGATGTATATAATATTGATTAATGAATATATATATATATATATGTGTATGTGTGTGTATATATATATATGATAGTCTGGAGTTTTTATGCATAGGAAGTTTTATAGCTTATAGCGTATCAATATTGATTAATGAAAATATATATATATATATATATATATATATATATATATATATATATATATATATATATATATATAACGTTTCATTAATCAATCGCAATATCCATTTCAATCACCGAACAACTCCCTATGCAAGTAAAACCCCGGACCGTTACATCTGCCGCTCCTTATTACTACACAGAATACTCATCAACCGGGCATCGACTCAAACCCACCTTCGCTCCCGTCTTGCACGCAATCTACCACTTCCTGGACATCCACTTCCTGGATATCAAGGTCCAATTTGTTCCCTTCCCTCTTTCATTTCATCCATCCGACCGTTTCTCAGAGTCTCCCCTCTTCCCTTCCCTCTCAAGACATCTGTTTTGGTAAAAGCTTTCCACCAACCCGATCGTCCTCCATTCTCCGAATCGCCTCAAAACACTTTTATCCTTGTTTTCAAGCCGGGTGACGCTTTCGCGAAAACATTCCCCGTTTATCTGCATCCACGAGTGTGTATGTATGTATGTATGTATGTATGTATGTATGTATATGTATATATATAAATTATGTGGAATATATATATATATATATATATATATATATATATATATATATATATATATGTGTGTGTGTGTGTTATATAAATGTATATAAATGTATGTATATAAATATATATAAATATATATATATATATATATATATATATATATATATATGTATGTATATTTAATATGTATATATATATATATATATATATTTATATATATGTATATATATATATATATATATATATACTGTATATATTGTATATATATAAAATACACATTCCACACACACACACATATGCATATACATATATACATAAATACACACACATATATGTGTGATTGTGTGCATGTAAAATAACTTTATGAATAAGCTAAAATTCGCTAAAAAACAACTTTAGATCTATATTACCCATATCAAAACCGTGTAAAAACCATCAAAGACAAGGACGTTGCACCACCGCTCTGTTTTCAGTGCAACTCTGATTCACTTGATGACGTTGCCACATAACCTTTCACTTTTCAACGGTCGTACAATATCAGTTTCAAGTGTCGCTCTTCCTTAGATACGAGGCGAAGATTACGAGCTCGAGTGTCCTCTATTCCAGGTAGTTTCCCATCACTTTTATCCCCCCCCGGCTCCCCCAACCCTGTTAACATGTTTTCGGAGACCCTGTGATGTAGGTTTGTTATTGTGTATCTGTAACTGAAAAAATAAACTGTTTGTTGGCCTGTCTTAATTGTCTCTTGCATAAACGTCTTTTTACATTTTCATGATTTTTCCTTTCCTCGTCAAATATAATTGCTTTGCTTTTAAAGGGTTAGCCAAGCAAATGATTCTAGTTGGGATGTCTTAATTGTTTTTTTGTTTTTTTTTTTTTGCATAAAAAACCTATTTTAACGAATCTACTTTCGGCGTGTAAGAAACAATTAGAAGTGCCTTACTATAATTTTATATTCATTACTCCTCTCTTACTCCAGCTGCCGTGCAACATGCCTTAGGAGGCTGGTGTAAGCGGTAATAGGCCTTACTGGATTTGAGGTGATAGGGCGATTGCTGAAGGGGTTGGGTAAAATACTGACAATAATAATAATAAAAAAAGTCAGTCCTTACCTGAACATTTGCCTCTAGAAAAAAAACATTATATATATATATATATATATATATATATATATATATATATATATATATATATATATATATATATATATATATATATATATATATATATATATATATATATATATATATATATGTGTGTGTGTGTGTGTGTGTGTGTGTGTGTGTGTGTGTGTGTGTGTGTGTGTGTGTAAGAATGTTAATCCAGGATGATGTCGAAAAGACTAACACAGCGTAAGACAAACAGGAAGAGAATATTCAACCTTACTATGGTTCAGGCATCGGTAATTACAGGTCCATTAGACATGAGTACGAGACGATTCTGCAAATTTCCCTTCCATACACGCCCCCCATCATAATAATTCTTGGCACCAGTGTACTCTACGAGTTAATCTAACGGAGCCCGCATCCATGTTACATGTCTGCTTTCACGGCTGGAGACAGACTGACAGACGTAGAGGGGGGATGAAAAGAGAGAGAGAGAGAGAGAGAGAGAGAGAGAGAGAGAGAGAGAGAGAGAGAGAGAGAGAGAGAGAGATGGTTGTTTGGTAAACAAACAGACGAAAATTCAGGGGGATGAAAAGGAAAGAAAGAGAGAGAGAGAGAGAGAGAGACATGGTTGTTTGGTAAACAAACAGACGAAAATTCAGAGTATGAGAGAGAAAGAGGATGGGCGTATGAGAGAGAGAGAGAGAGAGAGAGAGAGAGAGAGAGAGAGAGAGAGAGAGAGAGAGGTGGTTGTTTGGTAAACAAAGAGACGGAAATGCAGAGTATGAGAAAGAAGAGGGGCGTATGGGAGCCATACAGCAAGGCAAGCACATAACACAGACGTGTACATAAAAGAACACACACACACACAAAACTGCTGTTGATGGTTCAGAGAGCAATCTCAGATCTTGATAACGAAAGAAGAATATCTGAATAATAACCTACAACTATCTCAAATCAAATACAATGAACAAATGCCAGACTTCGTCACTAAATCAGCCAGAAATAAAACTAGTGGATAACAGGCCAAGCTCCAATGACCATACTTTTATTATTATTATTATTTCGGTTGCTGAAGCCTATTCACATGGAACAAGCGCATAGGGGCCACTGACTTGAAAGTCTAGCTTCCACAGAATGTTGGTTTAAAACCTCCCACAGCAGACCCAACACTGCAGCAGTAACTGAATGGTACAGAGAGTGATTTTTCATCGCCCTGGGGAGGCGCGAACTCACGACATCTGAGCGGCATGTCACAACACTAGCGACCATACCAGCAGACCACCAGCCAAAGAAACTGCCAAATTTGAGCTACCTATTAATGAAAACAGGGTCGTGGCTGTGTGTGTGGCAAAAATTAAATAAAATCAAAGTCTATGAAAAACACCTGTGAACAAATGGAAAACAACGAACCTATTCGGGGGGAGGGGCGTGGCGGATGATAATCAATGAAAATTAAAACGATGAGAGATTAATATAACAGGAAAGAAACGACATCAAAGTCTTTCTCAAGAATATTTTATGTAAAGTATTATATTCTTAATATAACAGGAAAAACAAGACATCAAAGTCTTTCTCAAGAATATTTTATGTAAAATATTATATTCTTAATATATAACAGGAAAGACAACGACATCAAAGTATTTCTCAAGAATATTTTATGTAAAGTATTATTTTCTTGGACTTTGAGATTTATATCCTCTCTCTGCAACTCAGCGCTAACTAGACCCAAGATTATACGTATGAAAAATACAATATTCGGCTTGCACTTATATATTTATAAAAGGTCTTTGTGATCTGAATGACGTTGATCATATAGCTTTAGAAACAAAAGGGAGTTAGATCCTATATCAAAAGACAATGTTGTGCAATTAGAACCTCAGAAATTCAAGCGAAGATGCGATGCATTATTACCTAAAACAATTCAAATTGTATTTTACTAATTTATTTAGATTTTTTCTATTTAATTAATTTATTAACTTATCTTTTTATCTTTTCTAATAACTGATCTCTTCTTTCTGTATTTCCTATGATCTTCTGTAGCTTCTTTCAAAAAACACCATTTCCTTTGGAAACTTGAATTTCAAGTCACTGGCCTCAGTAGGCTTGTCCCATATGAATAGGGGTTTATCTTAATAATAATAATAATAATGCTAAGAAAATAACAATAATAATAAAAATATTCCGTAATAATAAAAATTCACAATTATAAACTAAATATATTAATAGTAATATATTTAACTATGTTAATAGTAATGAATTTTATATACACAATTTTCATTAATAATAATAATAATAATAATAATAATAATAATAATAATAATAATAATAAAATAGAAACATGCTAGTAAATCGGAAATTAAAATTCGACCAATCGAACTAAAACAATAAGACCTAAAATCAAATGATGACAAAAATATATGGCCTACAAAAAGCAAGTAACAAGACTGAGACAAATGATTAGGCAACCCTAACCCTAAACCTAAACAAGGCAGAGGGGCAAACTCCTCAGAAACTTGTCTCTCCCAATCACCACAGAGCCCTGACTGACATAAGAACACCTCGATTTAATATCCATATTTAATAAAGGCCATTCTGCTCTGTGGAACGGTGTTTTGCAGGTTAGTCATTCTAAAGGTTTGTTTCACGCTAATTTTTGTCTGGTCTCAATAATAATAATAATAATAATAATAATAATAATAATAATAATAATAATAATAATAATCAAAACAACAACAACACGAATAATAATAATAATAATAATAACAACCATCAGCCAAAACAACAACAACAATAACAACAACAACAGTAATAATAATAATAATAATAATAATAATAATAATAATAATAATAATAATCATTATCATCTTTCTTTTATTAATAAATCAGTAGCTTAGCTAAAATCCATGACCTCTTTAGCCACGTCTACCATTTACAATTATAGATATAAGCTCTACCGCTGTTTTTTTTTCATAATTAAAAGAGCAAGACAAGTCATTAAAATATTATCATTATTATTCCCGCAGATAATTCATTCCCAGAATGTGACAAAACACACACACAGTCGAGAGAAGTAAACTACAGTGATGAAACTAAATTTAAAAAATGTCAGTGAACACACTTGCACGCATGTATATATCTATATATACATATACATATATATATACTTTATATATATATATATATATATATATATATATATATATATATATATATATATATATGTGTGTGTGTGTGTGTGTGTGACAAAACAAAACACAGAAAGTTCAAGTAATTCATGATTCATCAGGACAGTGAAAGCAAAGTGGGTGTGGTTTCAAAACAACACTTCACTCTTTTAATCTTACCAGCATCGTGACACCCCAACGAAGCGCGGAATATGGAATGTAGGCCGCCAAATCCCAAGCGCTAGGACCTATGAGGTCATTCAGCGCGGAAACGGAAATCGAGAATAAAAATGTTTGAAAGGTGTAACAGGAGGAAATCCTCGCAGTTGCACTGTGCAACAAATGTCAAGAGAGGGTGGAAAGTAAGCTGGAGGAGAATATTGAACGGAGGTGTAATAAAAGGAATGAAAATGGTTGCAGCTTTATAGGGGCCAAAGGGCACTAGCCCACCCACCTTCGGGGCCAACAGAACGTGGACGATTGTTCTCTGAGCCGCAAAACGTGATTTTACTTCAAAAGCAACAGCACTGAAGGCGTTAAAATAAGTATTTCACGGAAACAGCTCGCTGAAGATTGCCCGAGCGGGATGTTTTTTTTTTTCGACGACCGTCCAAATCAAAACCGCCACACTTGATTGATTGATTGATTATGTCTATTAAAACTGGAGTCACAACACCTAGGTTACTGACGTCGTAATAAATTTAAACAGAAAACTAAAAATAAATAAATGTTCAAAAAGAATTTAATATAAAAATATCTAAAAAAATATATATGTACATAATCATATTTGTTCGAATATATCATCAATACTCTATATTTTGTTGAGGAGGGCCCCCTCCCACATAAAGATACATAACTGCTCTATCTTACAATCCACTTGAGAAAAGAGGACCGATTCCCTGGAGCAATTTTATCAGGACGATAAAAGATTCTGAGGATGTTACTGACATCCAGACGGGAGAACAATGTTCCCACAATGGCGAGACAGAATATCAGAGGCGAGTGGCATTAATATGACGAGGCCCACAGGCAGCGGTATATCTTAGAAAGTGAGCCCTTACCTGTCAAATTCACACCCGAGTTGGCTTTCAGAGAGAAGCTAGTAAATGCGATATACAGGCTCTGAGAATCTGTTGGGTAAGAAGGATGATTTCTACGTTCAAGGAGGGGATATGTATTATTCAGCTGTTTAATAAGCATACCCGGGGAAGGCCACTGTAACATTTGTAATTAAATCCCTACCCTGCCCTGAAGGGATGTAAGCGACAGTATTAGGCTGGCTCAGGTGTAAGCTACTTGATGGGACTGAAAGTATTATGTAAATGCAATCAGCTTCTCCATAGGACTGAGAATATTACAATATATATATATATATATATATATATATATATATATATATATATATATATATATATATATATATATATATATATATATATATATATATATATATATATATATATATATATATATATATATATATATATATATATAATCATTTGCAAGTTAGAGGTTTTGTTTCCTGTAAGCCTGTCTCTCAGTCGGTATTAATAGGATACCTCCATACCAAGTATACTGATTTTGACGAAGCTTGGCAGACATACGCATTAGGTGCATTTCTTAATATGAACAATTTCGGGGGAAACTGATGATATGTTGCGCTGAAATCACCTTACCATCATAAAAACACTGGGATTTCTGACATATCAACTCCCAAATAGCCAACTACATCTTTCTGTTAACCTGTTTATGCATAGAGATACCAACTTTTTTTTCCTGATGTTCAAATTTACCAAGTTTGGTTTAAAAGGTCAGAGATCAATGACACATTCCAGTTCTTGATATTTATGCCATTTACCGGTACATAAACAAAACTAAGGGGCATGGGTGCACCTTCATTCAATAATAAATATTTCAGTGTACAAGAAGTTACCCAAATCACTGATCAAGGCCCAGCTCCAGACTTAAACTCTTGTTTACGACAAAGAGGGTTTCATGGCTTGGTGGAGGCACGCACTCTGCTAAATGTATTTGTTATATATATATATATATATATATATATATATATATATATATATATATATATATATATATATATATATATATATATATATATATATATATATATATATATATATATATATATATATATATATATATATATATATATATATATATATATGTGTGTGTGTGTGTGTGTGTGTGTGTGTGTGTGTGTATTATGTTATTAACAAAAACTGACTGACTGCAGGGTATTCACAGCAACAAGATAAACTCACTTCGCAACACCAAGTGGATTTTCTGGTTCTGAAAACACTTCGCTATCAATAACTCTAGAGGTCTCAAGGCCCTTTCTGTACCCAGGCAACTCAAGATCAGCGAGACGAGTAAGACATATAAAAACAAAACACCTTCACGTGTCTAACAAAGGCCTTGACATCAATATGAAAGGAACTTGGGGTCTTTTCTTTAGTATCAAATGAACAATGGCGTTTCTAATACTTCTTACTTAACATGAGGACTTATCTTTAGCATCAAATGAACAATGGGGTTTCTAATACTTCTTATTTACCATGAGATATATTCAATAGGGTTGTCTTCCTTTCACTGCGACGCCGGTTAGGTAATATCAAATGAAGCAATAAATCACCTCCAACAATTATTCAAATTGACGTTAATTCTGCTTTCCCCGTCAGGCCTAAATCCAGTCAGGTAATCTTTAAAGAGCAAAGACCAATGCGACAGGCAACATAATGTTCTTTTCTAGCCCAAGCTCGAAGAAAATAAAGAAAAAATAGAAAGAATGAAACTCCACTGGGATAATGCTTGGGTAAAGACACATGGACTCTCCAAGTGCATGGGAAGATGTCCTGAACAGGGTGCCACAAACACATGATGTTCTGAACGGGGTGTCACAAACACTCTGTAGTGTTACAGAGTGCTGCAAAAAGCAAGAGCCAATATATCTATAATATATATATATATATATATATATATATATATATATATATATATATATATATATATATATATATATGTATATCATATTCATATATATATTCGTATGTATATGTATACATATATATACAGTATATGTACATATATAATGTATATGTATACTGTACATGGAAGTGCATAATAATGAGGACGTAAGAGCGTGGAACAAAAGAATTCTTTTTAAACGTAACCACACCATACCTTCAAACCTGGGGGTTCTTTTTAAAGCACTGTACACAACCTGGACAATTCAATGCAACAGTGGGTTAACTAAGCGAAATTCGGACACAAGACAGCGAGCGTCCCACGCAACCCAAGGACGAGATCTCGAGGTACCTCGTAACCTGGGACCAAGATAAAAAAAAAAAAAAAAAAAAAAAAAAAAAAAAAAGGGGGGGGGGCTTCTCTCGTTACCTTGCTCAGGACGTAAAGGCCTCTCGGTGAAACTGAATCTCACAGGGCCAGTTTCCTCTGTTGTTCCGCCTCGTTTCCTCTTAAAGCTTTTGGAAAATGGTATTACCGTCAATCAGGAATAAAGTTACAAACAGTAATAGAGGAATCAAATGTAATAGAAATATATCTTTGATGATCCTCCGGACAAATTCTTTAGTTTTAGTTTTCTGTAAAAGAAAACTATTGAGATGGCTTTGCCTGTCCGTCCGCACTTTTTCTGTCCGCCCTCAGATCTTAAAAACTACTGAGGCTAGAGGGCTGCAAATTGATACGTTGATCATCCACCCTCCACTCATAAAGCATATGAAATTGCAGCCCTCTAGCCTCAGTAGTTTTTAAAATTTTATTTATGGTTAAAGCTAGCCATATTCGTACGTCTGGCACCGCTATAGGCACCAACAACACAGGCCACCAACGGGACGTGGTTGAAAGTTTCATGGGCCGAGGCTGAGAGTTTCATACAGTATTATACGCTGTAAAGAAAACTCGACTGCGCCGAAGAAACTTCGGCGCATTTTTTACTTGTTTTCTTTTAATATCGTATTATGTCATCACACGTTATCAACATTAAAGAATGTTACTGAAGTTAAGAACATAACTTGGGAAGTAAATATTCACGATTTTAGTAACACGGGTTGAAGGACGCCAGGAGTGATCCTTGAACAGCCTCTCTCACTGCATGCGGGACTTAACGTCCTCGTGTGACCTCATTTATGCCACAGACTGTGGAAAAAGGCATCCAAATGACACTACGATCTCATATTCCCAGCTATTCCTCCCCGTAGTCGGAAAAAGCACCCATGAGAGCACATGCGCAAACCCGCACTCGGTTTTCTTAGGAACGTGTAACTTCAAAATGAAATTTGGTAATAATTGTGTAACGGTTTTCGTTTCGCTCGAAACAGAAAACGGAGAAACGAATATAGTTCAAGGTCGGTCGCCAGCCGGAAAATCAATATGATCACTGTATGCTGTAGTGCTTCCCCGTGCCATAGTTGTATACCTGGTGGGATGTGTCGGTCTGTCATCTCTAGCTAGTGCTACGCTGACTGATAGATAGACGGGTGGATAGGTAAGTGAGTGTGTGTGTGTACTTATATATATATATATATATATATATATATATATATATATATATATATATATATATATATATATATATATATTATATATATATATATATATATATATATATATATATATATATATATATATATATATATATATATACTTTCTATGGAAGTGTATATAATGAGGGCATAAGAGCGTGGAACAAAAGTTTTTTTTTTTTAATTGCAGCACACCATACCTTCAAACCCGAAGTTTTTTTTGTTTTTTGTTTTTTTGCTAAGGGCGGAAATGAAAAGGGCTACTAAAGCCGTTTTAACTCGTTGATAATTCTACTAGAGAGGAAGCAACAGGTGTTGCAACAGGTAATACTATGGTGTAGTCTCTCAGAGTTCCCGCTGAGCGGCGTCCTCGTAACCATGGCAACCATTGATTACGCGCAGCCTGCACAACAAGACTGTGGCTTTGCTGTCTCCGTCACAGAATGAGCCCCCTTTCCCTCTCCTCTCTCCCGTCACCCAACAACCTTCCCCACCCCCGCCCCCAACACACACAAAAAGGGCGACGTTCTTCCTCTTGCTTAAAGAAAATGGGAGATAATGACGTTTTAGCACAGGAAGCTTCTCACCATGTAAGGGGTGTGAATTTTTAAGACGAATGAATATTTTATCGTCACTCTCTTTCTCTCTCTTCGTTCGGTTTAGTTTCTCTCTCTCTCTCTCTCTCTCTCTCTCTCTCTCTCTCTCTCTCTCTCTCTCTCTCTCTCCCTATTTCCCATGCTCTCTCTTTCTTCTTCAGTCTGCCTCTCTTTCCCTCTCGCAAGAGTTCAATTAGAGAAGTGCAACTGAAAATCTGAGTCATACCCGTATTTCCAGCAGCCAACTGGACATCTAGACACACTCGCTCTCTCTCTCTCTCTCTCTCTCTCTCTCTCTCTCTCTCTCTCTCTCTCTCTCTCTCTCTCTCTCTCTCTCCAGAAGTGGAGATCCTTAGGCAAAGAGGATTACCTGGAGGGTCATATTGAAAAATACCACCCCTGATCTCAGTTCTGTAGGAAATTTCCTTTACTTGGGTAATATTCCTTTTAGACGGCATTTTAATGATTCTTAGCGTGAAGAAAAAAACGTTAAAAAGACTATTTTCGGTAGATGGTAGGTTTAGAAAGTAAAGAAGCGACTCATAGACTTTCTCATGAATTTGCGTTCACTTCCATACACAGACAGATGGGGAAGTAAAACTGGTACTTAAACTGGAATTTCAATGTCAGCGGGTAATTGCATTCCCAAGGTAAAACACGTAGACGAATATTCCGCATGAGTAAGAGACGACAAACATTCAATTTCAAGCTCTGTGTGGAATTGAAGTTCCGCATATCTGCGTGCCAAAGTCGACATGCGTAACATTTGTCCAAAACTGGAGAGATTTGATGAGATACAGCAAGTAAGTCAACCGAACAGAAAATGCATCAACAACCTGGTGGAATCTCATCGAACTCCGACCTATCTTTATATACACAAAATAAGTCCCTTTCACACTACAGTAGTTTTTCCATTTTTTTTTTATACTTAACCAACAACTATCTTCCGGCATCTACCGTACGAACCTATTCACATATAAAGCATCATGCCACATCTTTTTCTAACTATAATATTCACATTTAAAGCATCCTGCCACATCTTTTTCTAACTATAATATTCACATATAAAGCATCCTGCCACGTAAAGCATCCTTCTTTTCTAACTATAATATTCACATATAAAGCATCCTGCCACATCTTTTTCTAACTGTAATATTCACATATAAAGCATCCTGCCACATCTTTTTCTAACTATAATATTCACATATAAAGCATCCTGCCACATCTTTTCTAACTATAATATTCACATATAAAGCATCCTGCCACATCTTTTCCTAACTATAACATTCACATATAAAGCATCCTGCCACATCTTTTTCTAACTATAATATTCACATTTAAAGCATCCTGCCACATCTTTTCCTAACTATAATATTCACATATAAAGCATCCTGCCACATCTTTCTCTAACTATAATATTCACATTTAAAGCATCCTGCCACATCTTTTCCTAACTATAATATTCACATTTAAAGCATCCTGCCACATCTTTTTCTAACTATAATATTCACATTTAAAGCATCCTGCCACATCTTTTCTAACTATAACATTCATCTTTTCTAACATAAAGCATCCTGCCACATCTTTTCTAACTACAATATTCACATATAAAGCATCCTGCCACATCTTTTTCTAACTATAATATTCACATATAAAGCATCCTGCCACATCTTTTTCTAACTATAATATTCACATATAAAGCATCCTGCCACATCTTTTCCTAACTATAATATTCACATATAAAGCATCCTGCCACATCTTTTCCTAACTATAATATTCACATATAAAGCATCCTGCCACATCTTTCCCTAACTATAATATTCACATATAAAGCATCTTGCCACATCTTTTTCTAACTATAATATTCACATTTAAAGCATCCTGCCACATCTTTTTCCAACTATAACATTCACATTCCTGCCACGTTTTTTTCCAACTATAATATTCACATATAAAGCATCCTGTCACATCTTTTTCTAACTATAATATTCACATATAAAGCATCCCGCCACATCTTTTTCTAACTATAAGCGGAAGAGGGTTGCGCGGTATGCGATAAACAGCCGAACAAAGGACTGCAAGAATTTCCACAACCGTAAACAGATTTAGGTACGAAAGCGTACATCGGCCGGTATTCCTTTTCTGCAAAAGGATGCAACGCAGGATTTCATCCTAACAATCCCCACTTATAATTCCGGAAACTTCAATGTGAAATGTGAACACACAAAAAAAAAAACCCGTTACGGTAAAAGAACTAGCAGAATGGTTTCCTATTCATCGTATACAATTTCCCCACAATAAGACCATTTGCAAATGCAGGACTTCATGTTAATTATCGACTGGATAAGTAGTTGGGCTTAAATGTCACTTAATTTGCAGAACGCACGCCTTATCCACGAGTTGCATTTTGAATGATAATACCAGTGGGATGGAAAATAGAATGACCTTACCTAGAACAGACCCAAAGATGACTAGGAAAAGAAAAGGAAATTAAAAAATTGGAGTTTAACCTCTTTAGGAGGCAACATATTATTATTGTTATTATTATTATTATTAGTATTACCTCTTTAGGAGGCAACATATTATTATTATTATTATTATTATTATTATTATTATTATTATTATTATTATTATTGTAGTAGTAGATGAAACCTATTCAAATGGAACAATCCACACAGGGGCCATTGACTTGAAATTCAAACTTCCAAAGAATGTTGGTTTCAACCTCCCACCGCAGACCCCACACTGCAGCAGTAACCGAACACGATACAGAGCCACTGACTTTTCATCGCCCTGGGGGAGACGTGAACCCCCGACATCTGAGTGGCATGCCACGACACTGACCACTATACCAGCTGACCAGTAAATGTATCCTTTCAGAAATCGGAAGATTTCCTTAAACAAGAAAGACGAAAATGTAAAATTCCATTTGAGAATTCTGATAATCTTAGCAGCAGTGAGTTATTTTGATCTTAGCACGGGTTCTAATTTGCTTTGAGTGTGCAATGATTCATCACTTGCCGATTTCCCATTTGCTGTAATGAACTCTATTGTGTGTCTCTCTCCTCAATTACTTGCTGTCATGAACCTTTAAACTTTATAATAAGAAAGAATGCCATTCATTGCTAAATGTCTGTCTTTGCTTTCCGCAGTACACTTCTGGGAGGAAAGTGAGTACAAAATGTGAGGTTTTCCGAAGGATTCCCAGTACATTTAATTAGTAGTGTAATGCCTTAGGCCCCGCTTTGCTAATTAGTTCGTCAGGGATTCAGTCTTATTTACCGTACTTGTATCTACCATTTTCAAAACTGCTAATTGTTTTTCTGATGAAATACTACTCAAGGTTGTTATGTCTTAGTGACCCAGATTACTTGCTGAACAGTGCTGTGTATGTCGCTTATGTTAGTAGCATCAAACTCCATTTCATTACGTACGCATGTATGTATGTGCATATATATATATATATATATATATATATATATATATATATATATATATATATATATATATATATATATATATACAGAATATAATATATATAAACATAAATATATATATATAAACATAAATATATATATATATATATATATATATATATATATATATATATAATATATATATATATATATATATATATATATATATACATATATATATATATATATATATATATATATATATATATTATATTTATATACATATATATATGTGTATATGTATACTGTATATATATATATACATACATACATACATGCATACAAACATAACTAAGTTTCCCCTGATGTAGTTGGATAGTTTGTCTTCACACTGATGGCAGCATTAATCTAAATATCTTTAACCTAGAGATTAAGCTTAACTACATTTGAATGACATTTAAGTTCACGACTTGAAAGTTTTATATGCAGCCCAACAGCAAGGGTATAGTATAGGTTAATGCTAGCTAAAAGCTTCCTAAGAATAAGGATTGATTTTTCTCTCGAGCTGAAGGGGAAATCCTATTTTATTCTTGACGGGGAAATTGTGTTATGCTATTACTGAACGAGCGGTTTTGACTTTCTTGTTTTCTACGTACAATGATTCTGCAGTGAGTAACTTTAGGAAATCGAGTCCAATGTCTAGTGGAAAACTGAGACAGGAGTAATTTTGTACTGAAATAAGCTTGCTTTTACTAGAATGGTGTGATAGTGCATATACAGTATATACGTACTGTATATGTATGTGTATATATATAGAAGTATATGTATAATCTATATAAACACGCTCGTTATAATCACGGTTTTCTCACTTTAAAGGTACACTTGTCACGGCTAAGCATTCAAGAAGAAATAGGCCATCGTGGCAATTACACCTTACCACACATGCAAACATGCCCACACACACACAAACACACACACACACACACACACATATATATATATATATATATATATATATATATATATATATATATATATATATATATATATATATATATATATACAGTATATAGATAGATAGATAGATAGACAGATATAGTATATAAAGTTTTTTAAAACTATTTATTCTTTTTTAAGGGAAACTGATAATGACTTAAGTGGGTGTGCGTAATTATACAAAAATATATAACTGTTTATAACAAGCGTGACGTCAACATTGAAAACGGCCCTTACGTCCAACAAAATTAAAAGGCCACTTTAACGATACAAATCAAAAGTCTACTTTAATGATACAACCGCCGTGCCTAAACAACACTTGCCTTGCCTACCTACATGCCCTGTGCCCTTAAGAGCAAAACATCCTACGCAATTTACTCGATATTGGGACGATTGACGAACGCAACAGTTGGATGATGTGATCGTTTCTGAGGAGTATTGCAGCCCTTGCCAGGGAAGTCATTACCTACTGGGCCACCTGAGAGACTGAGGCCGTGAGCTGTAGGATAACGTTGGTTTTTATGGGCTTTAACTAAATGTTGGTTTTCATGATGACATCTTTAAATGTCTGTTTTCATGATAAAATCTTCAACAAAATGTCAGTTTTTGTGACTACGTCTTTAACAAAATGTCGGTTTTTATGATAGCATCTTTGACAAAATGTTGGATTTTATGACAACGTCTTTAACAAAATGTCGGTTTTCATGATAACATTTTCAACAAAATGTCGGGTTTCATGATAGCATCTTTAACAATACGTCGGTTTTTATGATGACGTCTTTAACAAAATGTCGGTTTTCATGATAACATTTTCAACAAAATGTTGGTTTTCATGATAGCATCTTTAACAAAATGTCGGTTTTTATGACGACGTCTTTAACAAAATGTCGGTTTTCAGGATAAAATCTTTAACAAAAATGTCGGTTTTCATGATAGCATCTTTAACAAAATGTCGGTTTTCATGATAACATTTTCAACAAAATGTCGGTTTTTATGATGTATCTCTAACTAAATGTCGGTTTTTATGATGTCTTTAACAAAATGTCGGTTTTCATGATGACAAGTTTAACAAAATGTCGGTTAAAAATGTCGGTTTTCATGATGCATCTTTAACAAAATGTCGGTTTTTATGACAACGTCTTTAACAAAATGTTGGTTTTCATGATAACATTTTTGACAAAATGTCGGTTTTCACGTTAACATCAAAAACGTCCATTTCCAGGACAACATCTTTAACGAAACATCGGTTTTCATGACAACATCTTGAACAAAATGTTGGTTTTTATGACAACGTCTTAAACAAAATGTCGGTTTTCATGATAACATTTTCAACAAAATGTTGGTTTTCATGATAGCATCTTTAACAAAATGTCGGTTTTATGACGACGTCTTTAACAAAATGTCGGTTTTCATGATAAAATCTTTAACAAAAATGTCGGTTTTCATGATAGCATCCTTAACAAAATGTCGGTTTTCATGATAACATTTTCAACAAAATGTCGGTTTTTATGATGCATCTTTAACTAAATGTCGGTTTTTATGACAACGTCTTTAACAAAATGTCGGTTTTCATGATGGCATTTTTAACAAAATGTCTGTTTTCATGATGCATCTTTAACAAAATGTCGGTTTTTATGACAACGTCTTTAACAAAATGTCGGTTTTTATGACAACGTCTTTAACAAAATGTCGGTTTTCATGATAATATCTTTGACAAAATGTCGGTTTTCACGATAACATCAGAAACGTCGATTTCCAGGACAACATATTTAACGAAACATCGGTTTTCATGACAACATCTTTAACAAAATGTAGGTTTTTATGACAACATCTTTAACAAAATGTCGGTTTTCACGACAACATCAAAAACGTCAATTTTCATAACATCTTTAACAAAATGTCGGTTTTCATGATGCATCTTTAACAAAATGTCGGTTTTCATGATAACATCTTTAACAAAATGTCGGTTTTTACGATAACATCAAAAACGTCGATTTCCAGGACAACATCTTTAACGAAACATCGGTTTTCATGACAGCATCTTCAACAAAATGTGGGTTTTTATGACGTCTTTAACAAAATGTCGGTTTTTCAAAAACGTCAATTTTCATAAAAACATCTTTAACAAAATGTCGGTTTTCATGACAACACCAAAAACGTCGATTTCCAGGACAATATCTTTAACAAAATGTCGGTTTTCATGACAACATCAAAAACATCGATTTCCAGGACAACATCTTTAACGAAACATCGGTTTTCATGACAACATCTTCAACAAAATGTCGGTTTTCGCGACAACCGATTTGTGGACTTAATATACAGACAGGAATGAAAAGTCTTTTCTCAAGATCTGAGCCAAAACAGCGTACAATCAAGGCCACCGAAAATAGATATATCTTTCGGCTGTCTCGGTATAATGCTGTATGAGCCGCAGCCCATGAAACTTTAACCACAGCCCGGTGGTGGGCCTGTCCTATATCGTTGCCAGAAGCACGATTATGGCTAACTTTAACCTTAAAATAAAAACTACTGAGGCTAGAGGTCTGCAATTTGGTATGTCTGATGATTGGAGGGTGGATGATCAACATACCAATTTGCAACCCTCCTGCCTCAGTTGTTTTTAAGATCTGACGGCGGACAGAAAAAGTGTGGAAGGACAGACAAAGCCGCCACAATAGTTTTCTTTTACAGGAAACTAAAAATGTAGAAAACAGATGAGCGACAGGATGACTTCATCAGTCAGTTAAACCTTGGCATTTCTTATCGGCCAGCTAAGAAAGAATCCCTCATAATAAAAACAGCGAAGCTTCCGATGGAAAGCCAAAGATGAAACCAAGTGATCCATCAATCAGTTGCGAAAGAGTATTTTGCATTACACAGAGCTAGCATATCGGTATAACCACAGCATCCATCAAAAGGAAGCTAAGCTACCACAGATCTCCGGCTGTGGTCCCAAGGCCGTGCCAAGTGACCACCACTCTAAGAGCGAATAGATTGAAATATGCAAGAAAGATGAACAAGTAAAATATGCGCCGAAGTTTCTTCGGCGCAATCGAGTTTTCTGGACAGCGTATAATGCTGTATGAAACTCTCAGCCACGGCATATGAAACTCTCAGCCGCGGCCCATGAAACTTTAACCACGGCCCGGTGGTGGCCTGTGTTGTTGGCACCTACAGCTGTGCCAAACGCACGATCATGGCTAAATTTAACCTTAAATAAAACAAAAACTACTGAGGCTAGATGGCTGCAATTTGGTATGTTTGATGATTGGAGGGTGAATGATCAACATACCAATTTGCAGCCCTCTAGCCTCAATAGTTTTCAAGATCTGAGGGTGGACAGAAAAAACGCGGACGGACAGACAACTAGCCATCTCAATAGTTTTCTCTTACAGAAAACTAAAACTGCTAAAAGCGAAGGACACTGAACATAAAATTGAACATGAAATTGAACGTAAAATGACGGAATGACATCCTATTCCAATATAGAGAAAATAACTGCTGTATTAAAATAATAAAAAAAAAGTCCACTGGTAATCCTTGGTAATTTAGTTTTGTCAACCCAGTCCCTTGCAGCTAAGGTGGATTAAATATCAAGGCATAAATATATAATGACTAGTGTATTTCACCCCTGAATAGCCTATGTCTCTTTTCTGCTCTGAGGATGTGAATTTACATTTCGAAATAAGTGGGAGCTTGATGGAAATACTACGCACTATTACCAGGGAATTAACTTTTAACCTTCTTTGTCCGACAATCAAATAAGCCATTTCGATAAACTAGCAATGTTCAACATTTATTGATCTGTAGACGTTAACTTTACGTATAAACATACACACCATATAACATAGTATATATATATATATATATATATATATATATATATATATATATATATATATATATATATATAATAATAAAACCATACAATATATACATACATATATATATATATATATATATATATATATATATATATATATATATATATATATATATATATATATAAAGTTTAAGTGAAACGTCAACATCATCAGAAATCCTTTTGCTCATAAGTATTCAACAGTTAATAAGGTGAAAACACATTCAACATTCACTCAAGCAGTTGGCAAAGAGAATGTGAGAGCTGGAATACGTAACCCATTACAAAACTTTGGGAAGATAAAAAAAAAATAATATATGCTATACTGTTTGTTAAGATAAACAGGGAGATCCCCCTCTCACGTGAAGAAGAGGTTGTACATCATCCAGCAATTTCGAGAAGATTAAAAGTGATAGTCCAATCATACCGGGATTTGAATATTTAACGTCCAATCATTTCAGGAGACGAACGCAGACCCTGTTAAGCAGGTTTTCCATATAGTAATATGAATAATCCACTCATTCAAGACTATGTTTACAGAAGTGATTATTATCATTATTATTCAGTAGATGAAACCTATTCACATGGAACAGGGGGGCCACTGATTTGAAATTCAAGCTTCCAAAGACTATAGTTTTCATTACGAAGAAGTAAGAGGAAGTAAAGGGGAATGCAGAAAGAAGAGATACCAATTATTAAAAATGAAAATTATAAATAAATAAATAGACAAAACTTTATTGAAAATGCAAGAACAATAGTATCAGGGCAGTAATATAAATAATCCAATCATTTAAGACTATGTTTACAGAAGTGATTATTATCATTATTATTCAGTAGATGAAACCTTTCATATGGAAAAGGGGCCACTGACTTGAAATTCAAGCTTCCATAGAATATGGTATCCATTAGGAAAACGTCAGAGGAAATAAAGCGAAATGCAGAAAGAAGAGATACCAATTATTAAAAAAAAAAAGTAAATAGATAAATAAATAAAAATTCATTAAAATGCAAGAAGGATAGTATCAGGGCAGTAACATGAATAATCCAATCATTTAAGACTATGTTTACAGAAATGGTTCAGAAAAACGAACACCGGATCCGTCAAAATACAGTATTCTGGGGAAACGGATACAGAATATCCGATAATACGGGGCGATGAAGACGCAGCGTCCACCAGTTATTTGGTGACATACTCAGTTGCTGAACATATCCAGTTTACATTTAGTATCAGCTACGTTGGGGAGGGATGCATATAATGCTTCTTGTCAAGCTTGGTGACCCCAAGGCATAAATGTCAATCCTATGTTCTTTAAGGTTTTTTTTACGCGTGAATGACTACACGTTTTGATCAGCAACAAAGACACATCAATAATAATAATAATAATAATAATAATAATAATAATAATAATAACAGGTTCTATTGAATATTATTGCTGCTTCAGCTGCATTTATTTTGTAGAAGACTTTTTCTATTTTCCTTATTGCGCAATAAGGAAAATAGAAAAAGTCTTCTACAAAATAAATGCAGCTGAAGCACCAATAATACTCAATAGAACCTGTTTAAAAGAGGGTCTGCTGCCAAATAATAATAATAATAATAATAATAATAATAATAATAATAATAATAATAATAATAATAATAATAATAATTCTGTTGTCTACAATCTGAAAAGAATTACAAACAGCTCTCAATATCAGTGTCTGTAAAAACCACTTTTTAGTAAATAATAATAACAGGATTACTACTATTGTCTAAGTAACACGAGAATGCCACATAAACACCATAGTTTCTCGTTTCATTTAATTATATACAGCGAAATAAAGCGTATTTGTGAGGAATATGGCAAAGACCATATGCTTCGATGAATAAAGCCTTTTCCCGTACTCTGTTTCCGAAGCGATTTCACTCATTTGAAAATTGTCAGTGTTTTGCGTTCATTTATCGATTTTGTTATCTTTCACCAAAGTATTCATGAAAAAATAATAATAATAATAATAATAATAATAATAATAATAATAATAATAATAATAATAATGGAATACAGAGTTTAGGCCAAAGGCCAAGCATTGGGACCTATGTGGTCACTCAGCGCTGGAAAGGAAATTGAGAGTAGGTAGGTTTGAAAGGTGTAACAGGAGCGAAACCTCGCAGTTGCACTATGAAATAATTGTTGGGGGAAGGTGGATAGCAAGATGGAAGAAAGATAATACTAATGGAGGTACAGTAAAAGGAATAATAATAATAATAATAATAATAATAATAATAATAATAATAATAATAATAATAATAATAATAATAATAATAATAATAATAATATAATAATAATAATAATAATAATAATAA